>NC_054383.1:20345000-20645000 GCF_017654675.1 Xenopus laevis
GCTTAAATATATTGCAATATATGGACACACAATCCCTGTTTTCTTTAAAGGGTAAGGCATTTTTAGTAAATTAAGGCACAAAATGTTTCAATGTCCTTCATATATTGATAATGGTTTGAGTGCAGAGGACTCTTGTATTTGTCTATACAACTTTTAGTATGTTATAGAATGGCCAATTCCAAGCAACTTGCCAATTGGTCTTCATTATTTATAGTTTTATAATTTTATAGTTATTTGCCTTTTTCTTTTGACTCTTTGCAACTTTCAAATGGGGGTCACTGACCCCTTCTATAAAACAAATGCTCTGTAAGGCTACACATGTACTGTTATTGCTACTTTTTATTACTCGTCTTTCTATTCAGGTCCTCTACTAATTCTATTCCAGTTTCTTGTTCAAACCAATGCATGGTTGCTAGGTTTATTTAAACCATAGCAACTAGGTTGCTGAAATTGCTAAGTGGAGAGCTGCTGAACGAAAAGCTTAATAACTCAAAAACCACAAACAATAAAAAAATGAAACCCATTGCAAACTGTCTCAGAATATCCCTCTCTACATCATAGTACAAGTTGTCTCAAAAGTTCACTTTAACGAGCTGATCCAACCAATTTGGTGTTGCCTGTAATCAGTATTGAGCAGTTGCATTCAAATTAGCAAAATTACAAGGGTGCCCATATTTTTGCACAGCCAGTTTTTGACATTGGATTTAATTACATACAACTGAATACCGTTTCACTACAAGCTCTGTGTTCAGAAAACACCCCAGTACTCTGTTATCTTTTTTGTTGAATGTGGAATAAATTATTATGCAGGCTGAAGGGTTCCCAAACTTTATCACACGCCTATATTATAAATTAAGGTCTACACTGACAAGCTGTTTTTAGTAGCAGAGAGAAAGCAGGTCTGTTAGTGGTTAAAGGAAGATAATAGTCAGTTCCCCCCATGGTGTTGCTGATAGGGTGTAAATCTTTAGCCCGATTCTCACCTCCCTGATTTTACTGTGCTCAGAGGAGCAGTCCCATCCTCCCCCAGGTCTATGGCCACATTTCCGCCAATGTGTTTCCTGTGGGTCTATGAAACAGCACACACGGGCTTCCTTCTGCTGTACAGTAACAAGTCGCCCGAGTACAGTACACTCAGCTTTTGTCCGGTAGAAATAATTCAATGGTGATAAATGTGTTCGTTATGTTTCATGCCTGCTCCCAGCTTTGAACAGTTCAGATCGAAAGTACTAAAAATAAACCGATTTTCTGTTCCAAAAAAAATTGTGACGCGCGATTAACCCTGTCAGTGCTGCTGCATAGCAATAGACCGGGCATCTTCTAATCTACACCATTGCGATTATTCTTGACTTCAATGCGCACAAATCACCTTCGTTTGCAAAGACGTAGCTGGTAGGAAAGAATCGCAAGAATCTGTCGTGGAAAATCGCTCTTTCTGATGCACTTCAATGCGAATTCAACCTCCACATCACTACATTGTTTTGGATTCATAAAAAAAAATATTGGTTCACCTTCAAGTTAATATGTTATGTTTCGTTTGGTTTTCATAGTTTTTTTTAATTATTAGTTAAATTAGGTGGTTCACTTTTAAGCAACTTTTCAATTGGTTTTCATTTTTTCTTTTTTAATTTTTTGGAAAATGATTTGCCTTATCCAGCTTTCAAATGGGGGTCGCTGACCCCCTAAAAAAACAAATGCTCTGTAAGGCTACACATGTATTGTTATTGCTACGTTTTCTTTTTGATCTTTCCATCCAGGCCCTATTTTATTCATTGTCCATGGTTGCTAGGGTACTTTAAACCCTAGCAACCAGATTGCTGAAATGGCAAACGGAAAAGCTGCTGAATAAAAAGATAAATAAAACAAATAAAAAATCAAAACCAATTGCAGATTGTCTTTGAATAGCACTCTCTACATCATATTAAAAATTAATCTAAAGGGGAAGTAAAGTCTAAAATTGAATTCAAGTCAATGCATGGTTGCTATGGTAATTTGAGCCCATAGCAACCAGTTTGCTGAAATTGCAAACTGGAGAGCTGCTGAATAAAAAGCTAAATAACTCAAATAATAAAAAATCAAAACCAATTGCAGATTGCCTTAGAATATCACTCTCTATATCAAATTAATAATTAATTTAAAGAGGAAGTACAGTCTAAAATTGAATTCAAGTCAATGCATGGTTGCTAGGGTAATTTGAGCCCTAGCAACCAGTTTGCTGAAATTGCAAACTGGAGAGCTGCTGAATAAAAAGCTAAATAACTCAAATAATAATCAATTAAAACCAATTGCAAATTGTCTCAGAATATCACTCTCTACATCATACTGAAATTTAGTTTATAGGTGATCAACTCACTTAAAGGGGTGGCTCACCTTTAAAGTTAACTTTTAGTATGCTATAGACTCACCAATTATAAGCAACTTTTTAATTGGATGCCATTGTTTATTTTTTTTATCGTTTTTGAATTATCTGCCTTCTTTTTCGGATTCTTTCCAGCTTTCAAATGGGGGTCGCTGACCCCATCTAAAAAAACGAATGCTCTGTAAGGCTAATAATGTATTGTTATTGCTACTTTTTATTACTCATCTTTCTATTCAGGACCTCTCCTATTCATATTTCAGTCTCTTATTCATGTCAATGCATGGTTGCTAGGGTAATGTAAACCCTAGCAACCAGATTGCTGAAATTGCAAACTGAAAAGCTGTTGTATAATAATAAAATAATCAAACAATAATAAAAAAAAATCAAAACCAATTGCAGATGGTCCTAGAATATCACTCTCTACATCATATTAAAAGCAATTTAAAGAGGAAGTAAAGTCTAAAATTGAATAAGGCTAGAAAGGCTGTATTTTGTATACTAAACATAAACTTATTGAACCCCTTTAATAAGAAACAAAGGGATACGATTGTTCCTCTTTTCATAATATAATTTTTTATTCTTACTGTTTAGGGAGTATCAGATAATGATAGTTTTCAGATTATAGTCATTACATTCGATGTTATCTCAATGCCCCAGCTGTGCCTTTCTGCGGTCTGAGTCTGACAACAGGAGTGTTGCTCAAGACAATCGCTTGCGTCAGTCGGAGCTGTGCAACAAAAGCTCAGGCGTAGAAGAAAAATAGGAAGCAGCAAGTTATTTTAGCCGCTGTAGCAAGTCTCATCCCACACAGAGGAAATGAACAATATCAGAAAAACGGATCCTGGCTATCAGAAGCCGAGTGTTTCCTGAATTTGTCTGTATTGAGGATGTCGATAATATAATCAGCATCGCGCACGATTCCCGAGGAAGAGGCAGCCAGGAAAGCATTTAACAGCTTCTGAGAGCACATTTACTCCTATCGAGAAGTCAAGGTTTCCTGTATGAACGGAAAGGGCCCCGGCCAGATTCAAGCTAATCAGACAAACTACAACTCTTTTCTGGGCAAAGTCATCGCTCCCTATTTATCAACACTGAATAGTCTTTTGTTTTTTTGGCGTTTTAAGTATTTTCCCTTTTTTTTTAGTCAGTGGTTCAATCAAAGTATTTCTGGTTGTATCACTGACGATTGTGACATCAGTCAGGCAATCTAGTTCAGGGGGACTTTAGCATGTTTAACAGTTTTTGTTAAACGACATAATCTCACTGATGTCTGTAGTCGATTGGCTGATGAATATAAATCAGTTATTGCAAAGTCACAATCTATACGGCTACGCAGTCAAGAAGTAGTTGCTGGGGCGATTGTGACCTCACTCAGTCATGGATTCAGCTATTCCGGAATTAGGAACGTTCAATTTTCCCCTTTAGTTGCTGGTGAACTACGAGCCCAAGAGATACTGGGAATTGTAGTTCAGCACCATCATACGTTGAACTTTTTGAACAAGCCTGGATTTATTATTACTTTTAATAATAGGCCCACTTATTATTACCAATACCCAAGTAGACTAATTATTAATAATAGATTTATTATTAAAAGTAATACTACGTCTACCCAAGTAGACTTAATATAAATCAGTTATTGCAAAGTCACATTCTATACGGCTACGCAGTCAAAAAGTCGTTGCTGGCCGTTGCAGGGGCGATTGTGACCTCACTCAGTCATGGATTCAGCTATCCCAGAATTAGGAACGTTCAATTTTCCCCTTCTTGTTGCTGGTGAACTACGAGGACAAGAGATACTGGGAATTGTAGTTTAGCACCATTATACATAGAACTTTTTGAACAAGCCTGGATTTATTATTACTTGTAATAATAGGTCCACTTATTATTATCAATACCCACGTAGACTAATTATTAATTATAGACTTATTATACTACGTCTACCCAAGTAGACTTAATATAAATCAGTTATTGCAAAGTCACATTCTATATGACTACGCAGTCAAGAAGTCGTTGCTGGGCCCTTGTAGGGGCGATTGTGACCTCACTCAGTCAGTCATGGATTCAGTTATCCCATTATTTTAATAATAAGTCAACATATTATTATCAATACCGAAGTAGACTAATTATTAAAGGGGTGGTTCACCTTTCAGAAAAATGTATGATGTAGAGAGGGATATTCTTAGACAATTTGCAATTGGTTTTCACTTTTTAATTATTTAAGGTTTTTGAGTTATTTGGCTTTTTATTTAGCAGCTCTTCAATTTTCTGGTAACTAGGGTCCCAATTCCCCTAGCAACCATGCAATGATTTGAATAAGAAACTGGAATATAAACAGGAGAGGCCTGAGTGGAAAGATGAGGAATAAAAAGTAGCAATAACAATACATGTGTAGCCTTACAGAGCATTTGTTTTTTAGAAGGGGTCAGCGACGCCCATTTGAAAGCTGCAAAGAGTCAGAAGAAAAAGGCAAATAACTATAAAACTATAAAAAAAAAAATAATGAAAAGTTGCTTTTAGAATTGGCTATTTTATAACATAGTAAACCACCCTTTAATAATTAAAAGTAATAATAAGTCTACTTGGATAATAATAATAACACTACCCACTATAACACTATAGTATTTATAATAACTGCGACAGGAAATAGTAAAATCGCAGCGATCTAGTGTAATCGTTCCAACCTAACAGAATCAGCGCTATCAGTCAGTCCCACCATGAACTTATTGCACCATAATGATATGTCTCAGTCAGTGCTACCAT
The DNA here is from genome assembly GCF_017654675.1 of Xenopus laevis. Taxonomy (NCBI): domain Eukaryota; kingdom Metazoa; phylum Chordata; class Amphibia; order Anura; family Pipidae; genus Xenopus; species Xenopus laevis. The sequence goes on from NC_054383.1 coordinate 20,350,120, forward strand.
GCGACATTATTATGTTGAATATGAATATGTTGCAGACTTTATTTTGCAGCAAGCAAATCTGCAGGTCCCTCCCAGTTACTTGTTGACAGTTGACTTGGCCTGTGTTGCACTCATGCATCTCCTTCGTTCTCTGCGCAGTTGAGTGTCAGCTCAGTGGCCCATTGTGGCTGCAACATGCAACAGTTGCTAAAACGGTCACATTTCTGTCCCTTTTTCTAAGGAAATACTGCGACTGAGTACAGAGCTTTCAGGGAAATAGATTACATCAGCTTCGTTCGCATTAAAAGAAAAGCCTTAGTGCAGGGAGAGTTGCACTGAGACTGCTGCTGTGGTTTTTTTGCAGTCAGTTCTAAGCTAACTACAAATCACTTCAGCCACAGAGATTTCAATTCCTCGCAAGCGACCAGAGACAAGAAACGATTCCCTCTTAGAACCCGCTGCAGCAGAGGGCTCATGTCAGACAGGGGGTAGTAGAACTGTAGTAGAAATTTTATTCACTATACACAATAGTAAGCAATGAGACCCATATCTACGCCCAGTCGCACTAAGCAGAATAAGGGTAAGGTCACACTGGGCGTTCAGGGGAGATTTAGTCGCCTTAGCGTTAAAAGGAGCGTAAAGGAAAATCAGTTTGTCTGTAGAATGAAAGAAACTGTAATTGGAAGAATCATTCCAGTTGGCGTTAGTTTCAGTAGTTATAAAGGTATTACATTCATTTAATGGTCATTTGAAAGTCTTGCTACAATGTTTCAGGAGTCGGGACAGCAGTGCAAGAATAGAAACAGGCAGATAACGGTTTCAATCTACATTATATCATGAAAAGGTGCTCAAAATGATATTTTCTCCATTGGACAAATAGGGGTTTTGGGTGGATGAGCCTTTAGCAGGGTCAGATGGTAGAGATAAACAGGTAACGATGTGTAACTTACCCAGAGAGTCGTGTCGGATGAGGGCGTGGGTGTAGTCGCTGACTGGCCTGGAGAAGGGGTACAGAGGGGAGGCATAGGTGCTGGCTCCATAGGAAGCTGCTAGGGCTGCCCCTGGGTGGGTGAAGGCAGGGTGAATGGGAGTAGGCTCATAGATGGGAGTCCGGTAAGTAGCCACCAGGCTGGTGAAGGATGAGTTGGGAGATGGCAGGGTTGGGGTGGGTAAGGCTGGGGTCCCATTAGATGCGCTGTTCCTTCCCAGGATATCATCAATGTAGAAGGGAGTTGGGTGCTGCAGAGGGGTGGGAGCGAACAGGGGGACACTGAGCCCCAGAGCTGAGGAGCTGGGGTGCTGGTACTGCATGTCGATTCCTCTTTCCACACTCAGATCCGATATAATCCACCGATATAAGATGATCTGCCTGACACTGGGGCCACACTCTTCTTAAATGTCCCTTGGCGCGTCCGTGCGGAGAGATGACATGGACACAGCCTACATCGCACCCTCCGTACGTTTCTATTGGCAGGGGGACGTACCTCGTGGGCTCTATCCACTTCCTGCCCTGTCACAAACTTCATCCGATTGGCGGACAGAGGAAACCACGCCCCCTCCGACAAGCCCCCTAGTAAAAGTACATTCCCCAGGGCGCCAATCAACAATCTCTAAATTGATCTGCGGGAGAAATGAGAGATCTGAATCCACATAAGCGAAGTGACACCGAGGGCTTGGCATGTACCTAAGCAACAACCTCTAGCATCAATCTCTGATTCACACTGGCATCAGTCTATAGGTAAATCGGTACTGGAGTAATTCATCAATCTGTATGTACATGGGCAGTACAGTAACACATAGTGACATCAATCTGTATATACATGGGCAGTACAATAACACATTGTGACATCAATCTGTATGTACATGGGCATTACATTAGTACACACACTAGCATAGTCTGTATGTACATGGGCAGTACAGTAATACATAGTGACATCAATCTGTCTGTACATGGGCAGTACATTAGTAAATACACTAGCATTAGTCTGTAAGTAAATTGGCAGTACAGTAATACATACTGGCATGGGTCTGTATGCACCTTTGCACTGCAGCAACAAACTCTAGCATCAATCACTTATTCACACTGACATCAGTCTACAGGTAAATTGGCACCACATTAACACATCAATCTGTTTGTACATGGGCAGTACAGTAACACACACACTGGCATTAATCTGTAAGTAAATTGGCACTACTGCATTACATACATTGGCATCAACCTGTATGTACATAGGTATTACAGTAACACACACACACACTGGCATTAGTCTGTAAGTAAATTGGCACTACAGTAATACACACTGGCATTAGCCTGTATGCACATAGGCGGTATAGTTATACATACATAATGCATACATGGGTCTGTATGCACCTTTGCACTGCAGCAACATCCTCTAACATCAATCACTTATTCTGCACTGGCATCAGTCTATAGGTAAATTGGCACCACATTAATACATCAATCTGTATGTACATAGGTAGTACAGTAATACATACTGGCATGGGTCTGTATGCACCTATGCACTGCAGTAACAAACTCTAGCATGAATCTGTATGTATATGGGCACTACAGTAATAGACAGTGGCATTAGCCTGTATGTACATGGGCAGTGCAGTAACACACACACACTGGCATTAGTTTGTAAGTAAATTTGCACTACAGTAATACACACTGGCATTAGCCTGTATGTACATGGGCAGTGCAGTAATACATACTGGTTCTGTATGCTCCTATCCACTGCAGAAACAAACTGTAGCATGAATCTGTATTTACATGGCAGTACAGTAAACACACACTGGCATTAGTCTTTAAGTAAGTTGACACTACATTCAGTGCTGTGGGGCATCAAATGACAATGCCCTGCACTGATCAGCTGTAGCTAGCATCTAGTGACTTCGGGCATTGATCCCAAACCCTGAGGTTGAGCACTGTGGCGCTATGCTGGTATGCACATTGGCACTGTGTTTACCTAAACGCAAAGCCTTATTAGCTGAGCGCATGTCCCTAAGGAGTTCATTTGTCTGGTATCCGGGCAGCTCTCTTGGTAAGCTCCACTGCACCCCACTCATGTGCCCAGGTGCTTTTCTTTGCATGCACTTGGTGGACATGCTTGTTATGCCCCTAAGCACTTCTCTTTGCGTGCACTTTATTCAGCACTGGCCTATGCGTCTCTCTTGGCATGATGTACCTGGGCCCTCCACTTCTACCTAGAATTCAAAGCTGGCATCCATCCAGCAACAAGGCTCCTCATTGCGCATTTATATGAGCTGTAGCAAGTTCCTGCGCTCAGCTTGTTATCAGTCACTTTACTCTATGATAAGTAGTTGGGCACCCAGGCACAGGCACCTCTGCAATCATTAGTGAGGGTGAGTATCCCGGCATCATTGAGACACCAGTACCATCAGAAGGGGCTAAGTATAAAGAGAACAGGCTGTTGCACTTAGCAGATGAGAGTTTGTGTAAACACATGTAATTCACTATTCATTATAGTTTTATGACGTTGTACTATTGACATAATAAAATGTGATGCTGCTGCTCATGTGTTACAATCTGCTTATGAAATATACACCTGTAGGGAACCCTGTTTGTGCCATAGGCCTACATGGTGTATTAACTGAGATACTAAGATCTGGGATGCTGGGGATACTAAGGCTGCTGCACTTAGCAGATGAGAGTGTGTGTAAACACATGTAATTCACTATTCATTATAGATTTATGACGTTGTACTGTTAACATAATAAAAATGTGATGCTGCTGATGTGTTACAATCTGCTTATGAAATATACACCTGTAGGGCACCCCAGTTTGTGCCATAGGCCTACATGGTGTATTAACTGAGATACTAAGATCTGGGATGCAGTGGTTGGAGTGGAAAGAAAGTCGCAAGGAACAAATCGCCAGTTTTCAAGATTTGAGCACATTTTATCTTCTGCACATAGGCCCTCATACTGGGTAAGGGGTGAAATTGCCAAGTCGCTTCTGTTCTGACCAAATGTATTGCTCTGCTCCTTCCATAGTTACAGATATATTTATTTTTTAGGTCATAAGGACTCACATGGACTGTAAGCTCCTCTGTACAGTTCCCTCCGTTCAGCTGATTTCATAGATCTCCTGCACTTGTGTATTTACTGCAACCCTGTTAATTCCGTGTTGTACAAAGCGCTGTACCCTGGTGGCGTTAATTAAGAGGCAAACACAATCAAAACATCGCAATACACAGAATTCAATAAGGGCTGATTAGCATTTCTATGGGGAATAGACCCTCTGTAAGGCCCAGTTCACAAAATGTAGTCATATTAAAGAATTAATTCACAGCAATTCCGTTTCAAACCAACGAAATACACAAGTAGATTATTTGGGGGGACAGGCTAAATTTGTGGAGCTTAGTGACAGTTTATGTTATAATGTGGATGTTTTGAGTAGCAGCAGCAGGGGAAAATGGATTTCTACTGATTTTCTACAATAGCGAGGAGGATCCTGTGAAAATGCATCTGCAGTTGGCGACATCATTGCGCTAAACGCAGTCCCTTCCCCGCTTCATTTAGTGCTATCTACATTATCCCATCAACAAGTGATACACCTGCAGGGGGCGCCTCTAAACGTGCAATTCTATAATACTGGCAATAATAATAGACAAAATGTAAAAGCTTAATACTGACCCTTTGGAAGTTAAAGAGGTACCACTAATCAAAATGCTTTTGTGCAGGCTCACAGGCAAGGGGTACATACCCAAAGACATGATTAAATTAGACACTTTGCATAGTATATACTGGGGTAGCTCTTGCTCATTAATTGCACTTATTGGACACAGCAATGAGTATTTAGCACGCCAGATGCACCTGGGCGCAATGTATTTGGCAAGTACGGCCTTGGCCCCTGGGTATCCATAATGGCACATATACAGTATACAAGTGAGTGTTCCTTTTACATACTATCTAAATGGCCAACATAGTTAATAAAAGAAGAAAGAATACAATGCTACCAGTAAGCTAACTTTTAATATGCTACAGAATCGATTATTCTAAACAACTTTTCAATTGGCCTTCATTTTTTCCTTTTTTTTTTAGTTTTTTAAATTATTTGCCTTCTTCCTCTGACTCTTTCCGGTTTTATGCTGTGGGGGGTCACTGACCCCATGTTAAAACAAAATTCTCTGTAAGACTACAAATTTGTTATTACTGCTACTTTTTTTATCACTCATCTTTTCCCTCTCCTATTCATATTCCAGTCTCTTATTTAAATCAGTGCATGGTTGCCAGGGTAAATTGGACCCTAGCAACCAGATTGCTGGAATTGCAAACTGGAGAGCTGCTAAATAAAAAGCTAAATAACTCAAAAACCACAAATAAAAAATTAAAACTAGCTGCAAATTGTCTCAGAATGTCACTCGCTACATCATAAGAACAGTTAACTCAAAAGTGAACAACCCTAAAGCATTATTATAGTGATCAATTGGGTCGTGGTCTGGAGCAGGAACATTTATATCCCATAACTGAGTGTATTTACTATAATCGAAATGCATTTGTAGTGTGCCCCACACCCTGGTACCCAGGAGCTGCTCTGTGCCATTGGATAGTGATTGGATGAAGCCTGATCCTCAGAGCGATTGTCGCTGGCTCGCACAGACTCGCTGGGATCTGTACCCAATCCCCATGTGCAGGCAATAACTATTTAACTGGAGATTTTAATGGGCCAGTTGTTACATTCCTGCACCGCTGCATAATCCGTCCAACAACAAGAGTGAAGCGTTTAATTTTGCAGCTCTGCTCACACCTGCTTTCAAGTGGGTTTTGGGACCCCAGGGGCCCTCACTTCTCCCTATCTGCAAGCCATAAAGTCTATATGCATGCAATGTCACAGTTATTCCACTGAATATTGCCCCCATATTGCTCGAGCTGCTTTTATAGTTCATTGTATGATGTTTACAGCCAGGCTGGGCTCTATTCCTTTATTTTTTTATCACATTTCTCTTTATGATTTTTTTTTTTTTTTTAAAGTTTCTGTTCACAGAGTCCCAAGTCATAAAACTCCCCAGTCTTGCCCTTTTTATATACAGGGTGAGGGAGTTCCAATATTTTCACTCTGCTGGATACTGGAGCCAATAAAATGCATGAAATTTTAATTATTTTTTGGGATTAGGTAGAGGCCTTTCAGGACCAGAATTTGTTTGCACTTTCTATTGTAAAGGCGTGGAAACAAAGGAAATTATTAAGAACTTTCTCCCAGTGACATTTTTTATAGAGTGAATTGGATGCATTTTATGGCCAGTCCAAATTATTTTTTATCCTACCGACATAGCGGATCGAAAGTGGAAATAGATTTAAATAGGTGAGGCTGCTTTATTGTATAAGTTATACGGGACAATAAACCGCAATTCATTTCATGCTGGAAGGAACGCTTTCCATATGGACAGAATGGGGCTGCTGCACTCACAGATCTCCCTACAGGCGCTAATAGGGTGGAACAGACGGTGCAATCATGGAAAAAAATGCAAACATAGAACTCAGTTATTGGGATAAACATGTATAGGAGTATAGATCCTTTTGTATGTATATACATAGGAGTGGGAGCTGCCATACTTCATCATTTGCATTAAAGTTTTAGTATGATGTAGAGAGTGATATTCTGAGACAATTTGCTATTTGTTTTAATTTTTTATTATTTGTGGTTTTTGAGTTATTTAGCTTTTTATCCAGCAATTTTGGCAATCTGGTTGCTAGGGTCCAAATTACCCTAGCAACCATACATGCATGATTTGAATAAGAGACTGGGATATGAATAGGAGAGGCCTGAATAGAAGGATCAATAATATAAAAGTAACAATAACAATAAAAAAAGGTAAATCCCTATATAAAAAAAAAAAAATAATGAAAACCAATTTGCTTAGAATTGGCAGTTCTATAGCATAATAAAAGTTACCTTAAAGGTAAACCACCCCTTTAAATGGAAGACAAAATGCTGCAGCATTGGTCCCAGTATGATATAATATAAGCCTAATATATAGGGGTGATCTTTCATAGGTACATATTTTTTTTTTTTATTAGTGTTTTGACTTATTTTGAGTTGTTCTGGATTATTTATTATTTCTCAGTATTTCTCAGTCAGTGCATATTTTTGGAACATACATAATAAATAATCATTTAAGCAAACAAACAAACAAACAAACCATGGCCTCTAATATTCCCCTGCACCACTGTACTGGAGTGGTGAATTATTGAATGAATGAATGAAGTATTTGAATGAATGCTGGGCAATGACTGATTGAAAGGCCCAGATTAAAGCAACCAATAAATAATTAGGATTAAAGGAGAAATAAACCCTAAAAATGAACATGGCAAAAAAATGTCATATTTCATATACTGAACCTATTGCACCAACCTAAAGTTTCATCTTATCAATAGCAGCAATGATCCAGGACTTCAAACTTATCACAGGGGGTCACCATCTTGGAAAGTGTCTGCGACACTCACATGCTCAATGAGCTCTGAGCAGCTGTTGAGAAGCTTAGCTTAGGGGTCGTCACTAATTATCAAGCAGAAAATGAGGTTGGTCTGTAATATAAGCTGATGTTACAGGGCTGATTATTAAATTCTGATGCTAATTGCACTGGTTTCTGTGCTGCCATGTAGTAATTATCTGTATTAATTACTAATCAGCCTTATATTGTGACATTTCTATTCTATATGTACTGTATATTGTGAGTGGGTCCCTAAACTCAGTAAGTGACAGCAGCACAGAGCATGTGCAGTGAATCAGCAGAAAAGAAGACGGGGAGCTACTGGGGCATCTTTGGAGACACAGATCTTTACTGCTAAAGGATTGTGGTTGCCTTGGGCTGGTACAGAAGCCCAAAACATAATGTACAACATGTCTAGCTAATTCTTTAGTTAGACTTTAGTTCTCCTTTAAGAAATTAATATAATAAGAATGAAAGAAATAGGGCTTGAGACTCATTTGAAGGGGTGGGTCACTGTTGAATTCAATTGTAGACAGTCGCATCATAAGACTATTTGCAATTAGTTTTTTAATTTATTGTGGTGTTTGAATTACTGTATATCGTTCTCTGTTCAGCAGCTTTCTAGTTTGGAATTGTAGCAAGGATCTAGTTGTTAGGGTCCAGTATTTCACTTTTTGTTCAGCATCTTACCAGTTTGGCTTTTCATCAGTTATCTGGTTGCTATGGTTCAAATTATCTTAGCAACCAGGCAGTGGTTTGAATGAGAGACTGGAATCCAAATAGGAGAGGGCCTGAATAAAAGCAGTAATAACAAGTAACAATTAAATTGTACCTTCTCATGGTAATAGTTTTTTGGCTGCCAGGGTCGGTCACCCCTATGTGACAACTGGAAAGAAGTAGAAGAAAAAGACAATGGGGGTTTTTTATCAACACTGGGCAAATTTTCCCATGGGCAATAACCCATGGCAACCAATCAGATTGTTGCATTCATTGTTCTACTTGCAGCTGGCTTTAAAAAGCTAATCACTGATTGGTTGCTATGGGTAACTGCCCATGGGTAAATTTGCCCAGAGTTGATAAATGAGCCCCAAATGTATTTAAAATTTACTAATATACAAATTTTAAAAAGTAAAACCAATTAAAAAGTTGTAACGATTAGGCCATTCTATAACATACTAAAAGTTAACTTAACTTAAAGGGGAAGGAAACCTAGTCGGCGATCTTCTTCCTGCTGTGAACGCCGTTTTGGCGCATGCGCAGTAGGATCATTTCGCCGGTACGGATCTACTGCGCATGCGCCAAAAGTCACAAAGTACTTTTGGCACATGCGCAGTAGATCGCACCGGCGGAATGATCCTACTGCGCATGCGCCGTTCAAAGCAGGAAGAAGATCGCGTGGAAGAAGATGTCGTCTGTGAACTCCCTGGACTGGACCTGCGCAGAAGGGTAAGTAACAAGTTGGGGGCATTTGCCCAGCGGGATGGGTAGGCCAGGGGGGAGGAGGGAGGGTGGGCAACAAAAGGGAGGGGGGGGTGGGGGGTTTGCGCCGACTAGGTTTCCTTCCCCTTTAAAGTTGAACAAACCCTTTAAGTGGAAATAAGATTTATTTGCTCCTGTTGCCCAGTGTGCAAATAACAGATATAAAAGGGAGGTGTATGAGCTCCCTAGCCTTCCTGGTCTCTGTCTTTTCTCTGCCCACAGCAAAGACCCTAGAGGTAAAAGTGGGATTCTGTATTGGGTCTCCCCTAGGGGGGTAAGTCAACTAGGTTGGGAGCCACAGTCATGTGTATCTGGACACTTTATAATGTAAGGTGAGTTTCAAGGGTGGGGGGAGAACAAAAGCCCCTTCTATGGTAGTAATGAAATGGCAGGGTGGAAAAAGTAAAGGTGTTACAGATCAAAAGAGAGATAGTGGGAAATGTGGGAAAAATAGCAAAATAAATAAACAAATACTAATTAATAGTGCTGCTCCAGCAGACTTCTACACTGAAATCCGTTTCTCAAAAGAGCAAACAGATTTTTTTATATTCAATTTTGAAATCTCACATGGGGCTAGACATAGTGTCAGTTTCCCAGCTGCCCCCAGTCATGTGAATTGTGCAAGCACTTTGAGATGGAACTTCTTTCTGGCAGGCTGTTATTTCTCTGACTTAATGTAACTGAATCAGTCTTAGTGGGACTTGGCTTTTACTATTGTGTGCTGTTCTTAGATCTACCAGGCAGCTGTTATCTTGTGTTAGGGAGCTGCTATCTGGTTACCTTCCCATTGTTCTGTTGTAACTTGTAAGGCTGCTGGGGGGGAAAGGGAGGGGGTGATATCACTCCAACTTGCAGTACAGCAGTAAAGAGTGACTGAAGTTTATCAGAGCACAAGTCACATGACTGGGGCAGCTGGGAAACGGACAATATGTCTAGCCCCATGTCAGATTTCAAAATTAAATATAAAAAAATCTGTTTACTCTTTTGAAAAATGGATTTCAGTGCAGAATTCTGCTGGAGCAGCACTATTAATGGATGCATTTTGGAAAAAATGTATTTTCCCATGACAATATCCCTTTAACCAATACAGGGTAGTACTTAACTACTTGAAACAAGGTTATTGTCTAATCTCCCTTGACTGGCAGTCTATTGCAGAAAAATGATGTTATGTACTGAAGATGTGGAGTAATACAGCAGTACTTGGAGTTATATTCACCTGCCTGTGTTTGGTCTTGGGAGCAATCAGAGGGGGAGATGTGACAGATAACATTCCTGAGCAGGGAAATAATGGCCAAGTGCCCCTGTTTGTAGCTTGCATGATGCCCGGTTTATAAGGCAATAAATCCATTCCTAATTTTAAGAGCTATTTGGCTTACATCATTTCTTGAGAAACTATCAGTTATGAAAGTCATTTACATTACAGAGCAGAATTGAGCAAAGCTTTCTCACAGAAGGTCAACAAGGGAACTTGTATTGTCAGCTTCCTCATAGGGAAGGGGAGAGCAGGGAGGGGAAGGTAATGTATTATAAATAATATTACTGGCTAAACATTAACTTGTCAGCCCGAGTACTACATGTACACTCATTACTCATTGCACTCACAGGCCTTCCATAGATATGTTTATATAAGAACCACAGCCATTGCTATAATCCTTTGTATGACTCCCCTTTATCTCAGCTATTATCAATACATCTACTCAGTCATTGTTCCAATCAGTCTATAAATCAGTTTGTCATCTATATATCTATTAATCATATTTCCAGCATTGATGAAATAGTCTATAAATCTTTATGCCTGTCTCTCAGTGCACCATCTCTGTGCCTATCCATCATCTGTTTATTTTCTATTCTATCATATGCCACATCTCTTCATCAATCATCTTTGTATCACTCAATGAAACAAACTGTCATCTATATAATTATAGATCATCTCTTTAGTTCTAAATCAATTTATGGTTGTATCATCTATATTTCTGTCTCTGTACCTACCCAGCCATCATCTAATCATTGTCTATTAATTCCATTATCAGTATCTAATTTCTCTTGCTAATGATGTGGATGTCTTATCTATTCATGTACTTTTTAATTGAAAACGACTAAGGGGCCCTTGGCTTCAATTGGTTTCTCTATAATTTGACAGTTAGGGTCGGTTCCCTTGTCTCTGCTCCCCTTGCTCATTACCTGCCCAGTCCCTATACACACCTTGCTGCTCACACTGAGAGGGTAGAGACAAGGAATCTTCTCCCATCTGAGCGGCGCCGATTCTTGTAACCTTGTTGACTCCGCTATTTAATTGCTGTTTTATCTCTGCCTTACAAGAATGAGCGCAAACACTCGGCCACTACAGCTAAGTGGTTTACAGGCCACTAACAATGCGCCCACTTGCTACAAAGAAAGATCTAGGCGCTTGGTAAACACACTCTGAGCCGCCGAGGATGCTGTACTCTGTCCGCAACGTTGGGCCGAAACATTTATATTGGTCCGGACAGTGTTAGGAAATATGGACGTGCCAGTAAAGACACTCAGACTGAGCACAAATCAGAACCTAAAATTAACCATTTATTAGAGCTGGACATTTCGCTCTGCCCCTCTCTATTTGCATCACTCTCTCACTCTCTCTCTAATTTTCTGACTCTCTTTAATCTCCCTCCCTCTCTATCTTTCTGTCTCTCTCTGTATCTCTCTATTTCATCTCTCTTCCCCTCTCTCTACCTTTTTCTCTGTATCTTTTTATTTGCTTTTCTCTCTCTCTCTCTGTAGCTCTTTCTCTAACTTTAACTTTCTCTGTCTCTCTCTGTATCCCTCTATTTTAATCTCTTTCCCTCTCTCTTTAACTTTCTATCTCTCTCTCTCGCTCTCTTTTGCATCTCCCCCTCTCTGTATCTCTCTTTATCTCTCTATTTGCATCTCTCTCCCACTTTCTCTGTATCTTTCTATTTGCTTTTCTCGCACTCTATGCACTTCTCTCTCTCTCTCTCTCTCTCTCTCTCTTTCTCTCTCTCTCTCTAACTTTCTCTCTGTCTCTCTCTGTATTTCTCTACTTCCATATCTCTCTCTCTCTCTATCTATTTTTGTTGCTTTTCTCTGTCTCTCTCCCTCTCTGTATCTCTCTCTTTATCTCTCTATTTGCATCTCTCTCTCACTTTCTCTCTCTCTTTCTCTCTCTCTCTCTCTCTGTATTTCTCGTCCTCTCCGTACCCCTCTCTCTCTAACTTTCTCTCTGTAATTCTCTATTTGCCTATCTCTCTCTAACTTGCTCTATCTTTCTCTCTGTCTCTATTTACATCTCTGTCCCTCGCTGTACCTTTCTCTCTATCTCTCTGCATCTCTCTCTATATATTCATTGTGCCTTCAGCAGAAATGCCCCATTAATCTGTTCTCATTTGCTTCATTGTTTATTTTCATTGTGATCGTTTAGGATCATTTTAACAAGCACTAAATCAGAAAGAAAAATAATAAGCTCAGAAAAATAATTCTATAATAACGACACACTAAGCCAAATAGCTTGTAGCAATAGACAGACCCTGTACAATAAGAATAGGGGTTATTGGAGGGTTCTGATCAGACTGATCTCTGCCTTTCTCAGGGAATAACTAGGCCTTCTCCAGTGTTACAGGCCATGAAGAATCACATCATTAACTTGGATTCAAATAAACCATCACAAAGCCTAAAGTGTTTTATTATGAAATGTAACAATACAAGCAGCGATTATATAATGATGAATAAGTTCCATGTGTAGCAGACACAGCCCCATCATCACCTACAGTACAGACTCCTGATCTATTTGACAATAACTGTTAAACACCTATTAAGGCTGATGTAATAATGAATAACCTCCATCTTTTTGTTGTTTATGTCGCAGACAATGTTGGAGCTGTAAGTTCAGCCTCCTGAGCTGTTTAGCAATAAGTGATCCACTCAATGGGCTCATTGTCAGCAGGCCTGGCTGTTAAAGGGTTTATAACACAGTGACACTTTATCACTCTATATAATAATAATGGAGGAAATGGTTCTGGATATGGCATCATTGCTACAAGATTAGTCTGCGTTTTGTTATCTGCCACGGTGGAATGTGTTTTTTGTATCAGTCCCTTTACTCAATCTCGAGGTAAAGGGATTTCTTATTAGTTGTGCCCCCCCCCCCCCCGCCGCAGATAAACTCTTCCCAGCAGGTATTGAGGGAATGGGCCGAGACAAAAGCGTATAGGTGGGAGTCCAGACTGCGGGCAGATCCATGGCAGGGGGCGGGGGGGAGTCTCTAGTGTATAGATAATTACATGAATAACTAACATGACAATCAGTGAGCTCGTTACAATGAATCGATTACCTTCTCCCTGGCGTCCTCATTTCTACCTGAAATCTCCAGTTGTGCATGAATAAATTGCCGCTTATCTTTCTGTCTGCTATTGTTATCTGCCCCAATGGAGAGAGACTGGGAAGGAACCTTGTTGTTTCTTATCCTGGGAGATATTTTCTATCAAGAGACTGCCATGTAAATAGCACTGTCTGGGGAGGTTTTGTATTATTATTATTATTCTTAAAATCTGTTTTCCTTTAAATTGTCAATGGTGTTACAATACATATCCATTTAATTTAGGAAGTGGTTCAATTTTAGTATGTTATAGAATGGCTAATTGTAAGCAGCCTTTCAATTGGTCTTCATTGTTTATCTTTAATAGTTGTTTTAATGATCCTCATGATTTACCTTCTCTAAATGCAAAAATATTAAAGAAGGTACAAATATCCACTGGCCTATATGGTAGACAAAGGGGTGGCCATTCTTGATTCCTTAATACACCATTAGTCTCCTTGCTTTTAAAGGGGTGGTTCACCTTTAAGATACATTTCAGTATGTTATAGAATGGCTAATTCTAAGCAACTTTTCAATTTGTCTTCAATTTTTTATAGTTTTTTGATTATTTGCCATTATCTTATTGACTCTTTACAGCTTTCAAATGGGGGTCACCGACCCCATCTAAAAAACAATTGCTCTGTAAGGCTACACATTTATTGTTACTAATAAGTTTTATTACTCATCTTTCTATTCGGGCCCTCTCCTCTTCATAATCCAGCTTCTTATTCAAATCAATGCATGCTTGCTAGGGTAATGGGGACCCTAGCAACCAGATTTCTGAAATTGCAAACTGGAGAGCTGCTGAATAAAAAGCTAAATAACTCAAAAAACTATCGTAATCATATACCAGTCTCTCATTTGGTTGCTAAGGTTATTTGGACCCTTGCAACCAGATAACTGCTCAAAATCCAAACTGGACAGATGCTGAACAAAAAGTGACATAATTACAAGAACACAAATAATTAAAAATGAAAACCAATTGAAATTGTCTCAGAATATAGGTGAACCACTTATTTAAAGTAGGGATGCACCGAATCCACTTTTTTGGATTCGGCCGAACACCCGAATCCTTCGTGAAAGATTCGGCCGAATACCGAACCAAATCTGAATCCTAATTTGCATATGCAAATTAGGGGTGGGAAGGGGAAAAAAAATTTTACTTCCTTGTTTTGTCACAAAAAGTAACTTGCATATGCAAATTAGGATTCGGAAAAATACTGATTCAGTGTTGCAATGATATGAGTAGTCTGCTTTCAACAGCAAATCAATATACATATAACTTCAAAATCACTGAGATGTTGTAATGAATGTATTGCAAAGTTATTTTTTTTTTCATTAGGCAAAAAACTGTTTTGGTGAAGATTCTCTTTGAAAAAGGGAATTTATTGATTTTTCCATTGCAGGTACAGCAGCCAAGCATGCTCATTTAATATGTCAGCCATTGGTACAGTATGTGTTTGCGCTTGGGTTTAGAGCAAGCATTTCTTAATTTCGTTATCCTTATCATTACCAAATAATGGCTCGTTTTATGCTACAATGAATCTCTTTTACCTGCGGAGGCTATGAATAATCTTCAATAAAAATAAAAGTCTTGCACAATATTTAAGAGAGAGAGAGACTGGAAGCATGTGTGTGTGTGGTGTGTGTGTAAATTAGGTTGTTGTGTGTTTTTCTTAAAAAAAAGAAAGTCTGTGCGAAGGTGTGTGTGAAGGAAGGAGGGAAATATAGAGTTGTGATAGGAGAGAAAGAAAGAAAGAAAATTAGTGGGGGGTTGAATTAAGTGTGAGTGTGTAAGTGTGTGTAGGAGAAAAAGAGAAAGTGTTAGGCATTGCGCACATCTACTAAAGTGTGACTTTTCTCACCATCTAATATGGCCTCAGTTCATCAGGTGTATCTGACATAGCATGGCAAGTTCACTGTTGCAAGACTAATGTGGTGAGTTTTCTCTTGCTGTGTATTCTCTGTCAAACTCACCAGTGTATATTCCCTATAATTGTAGTTGGAAAAGTTCTCTAGCAAATTTACACTACAAAGAAATGACACGTGGGATATTGTCATGGACAAAGAAATGCAAAAGTGGCTGCTCTATCTTTATAAGTTTGCCAGCCTGAACCTGGAGAAACTTCTCTTGGCAAAAAATTGATTATTGTGCTCTTGGCAAACTGGCGGAGATTTGCTGGAGAAATTTCACCTGGCCTAAAGATGCGGATGGTCACCCATGCAAAGTGACATTTCACCAAAAACTTGTTGTATTCTTCTTTTTGTGAATTGTCAAAGTTTCATTATTGGAAAACTACTCTATTTTCACCCTTGAGTAAATATGCCCCAATGTGTATGGGGGAGAGATTGTGATGTGTGATAAACAAGTGTGTGTGTGTGCTGGGGGGGGGGAGAGAGTTGAGCGTGTGTGTGTGTATATGTGAGTGAACGTGCAATGTGTGCAAATGAAAAATAGAAAGCATCAGGCAGTGGGGGGGGAGAGTTGAGTGTGTGTATGTGAGTGAGTGAGCATGGAATGTGCGCAAAATAAGAATATTCTTGAATGGCCAAGTCAGTCACCTGATCTGAATTCAGTTGAGCTGCATTTCACTTGTTGAAGACTAAACTTGGGACAGAAAGCCCCACAAACAAACAGCAACTGAAAGCCATTGCAGCAAAGGCCTGGCAGAGCACTAAAAAGAAGGAAACCCAGAATCTGGTGATGTCCATGAGTTCAAGACTTCAGGCTGTCATTGCCAGCAAAGGGTTTTCAACCAAGTTTTTTAATTTGTCCAATTACTTTGCCCCTGAAATGAAGTGATTGTTTTAAAAAAAGGCTTTAGTTCCTCACATTTTTATGCAATAATTTATTCAACCCACTGAATTAAAGCTGAAAGCAGTGGCGGAACTACCTGGGGGGCAGGGGGTGCGAGCGGGCCAGGGCCTGCACCCCCTCAGGGCTGCCCGGCAGTCCGTTCGCCGCTGAAAATGCGCCCAAATGTGGCCGTACGGAGGGGGGCGGGGCCCGGCTGCACGTCACGCACCAAGGCCCGCCCCCCTAGGATCGCTACTGGCTGAAAGTCTGCAGTTCAAGTGCATCGGAGTGGTTTCATTGTGGTCATGTACAGAACCAAAACTAAAAAACAAAGTTGTCTTTCCAAATATTAATGGACCTAACTGTATGAGTGAGTGTGCAAAAGAAAAAAAAGAAAGAATCAGGCCGTGTGTGTTTGCATGTGTGTGTGGAACCAAAAAATGTAAATTATCAAGCAGTGTATAGGGGAGTTGAGTGCGAATGAGAGTGTATGTGTGAGTGCAGGAGAGAAGAAGCTTTCTCTATAATATAATACTGATCATGTATTAATACAAATAAGTGTGTATTTGCTTTATACAACTCTGAGTTGATGCGAGTGTACATGTGCACCTACAAGGGAAATTGAGGTTTCCTGCTTTCTATCCCAAGGTCAGACACTCAGGGGCTACTCAGTTTCACATTACGGAAAGGCCACGTTACTGACACTACAGCTTGTATACATTCTACTTGCACTAATCAGTGATGGACTGGGATGCCAGGGGCCCACCAGAAAACCTTAGACCATGGGTCCACTTTCCAAACTAGTCTTTTATATCGACTTACTCTATTCTTCCATTATTACAATTTTTTTCCCATAAAGAAAAAGGGAATGACCATGAAATAGGCTAAATTGTTAGAAGCAAGAGGGCCCACTGAAACCTGGGCCTACCAGGAGTTTTCCTGGTATCCCGGTGGGGCAGTCCGACACTGGCACTAATCACTCTGTCTGCTAGCACACTCCTCCTGTTCATTTCATTGTATTGTAGCTTCCAGTTCAGGGAAGTGGCACATGAGGCTACTGGGGGAGATTAGTCACCCAGCGGCAAAACGGCTCTTCTTCGGGCGACTAATCTCCCCTAAATCCCTTCCCGCTGGCTAGAATGTAAATCGCCAGCGGGGTGGCACTCTGATCATTTTGGCTTTCTGAAGTCGCCCAAAGTTTCTTCGTGAGCCAATTTCGGAAAGCGAATCGCCTCTCAATGTTTTGTATTGTTTTTTTTTTTAAATGGACAACAGCCTATTAAATGGGCAGTTCATCTTTGAGTTAACTTTTAGTATGATGGAGAGGGTGATATTCTCAGCAAAAGCACCAGCGTGCGAGCGCCGGAGCACTGGGGAGCACAGGCTCCCCACAGAGCGGCTGGGCGGCATGTGCCGCCCTAGGCCCGGGCCTGTGTGGCCTAACCACAAATCCGGGCCTGGATATTCTGAGACAATTTCCAGTTGGTTTTCATTTTTTTATAATTTGTGATTTTTGAGCTATTTAGCTTTTTATTTAGCAGCTCTGCAGTTTGCGGTTTCGACTATCTGGTTGCTAGGGTCCATATGACCTTAGCAACCATGCATTGATTTGAATAAGAGACTGGAATATGAAAAGAAGAGGCCTGAATAGAAAGAGTAATAAAAAAGCAGCAATAAAAATACATTTGTAGCCTTACAGATCCATTTTATAAAATATTTGTTGTGATTAATCCTTATTGGAAGCAATACCAGCCTATTTGATTTATTTAATGTTTAAATTATTTACTAGTAGACTTAAGGTATGAAGATCCAAATTATGGAAAGATCCATTATACGGAAAACCCAAGGTCCCAAGCATTCTGGATAACAGGTCTCATACCTGTATGTAGATTTACACAGAAGTCTTACTTTGTAAACATTTTTAGTAGCAACAGTGACACCTACTGGCACAACAGAAATACCACTGCTTCCCCCCTCCACTTACAAATCCTATATTTTTCATGGAAACCTGCCCAAGAAAGTGACATTTAGGCAGACATTTAGTGGGCTCATATACTTTGGAAAGGCTGATCCTTTTCATCCATATGGACCGGATATGTTTTTGGACTCATTACAGTTCCTTCTGTTTCTTTCCTGCCGGGAAAGCTAATTAGATAATACTAGGTAGTACAAGTATGAGATCCATTATCCAGAAAGCGCCGAATTACAGAAAGCTGCTGTAGACTGCATTTTACACAAATAATCCAAATCTTTTTAAAAAAATATTTTCTTTCTCTGTAATAATAAAACAGTAGCTTGTACTTGATCCCAACTAAGAAATAATGAGTATTTATTGGAAGCAAAATCAGCCTATTGGGTTTAATGCTTATATTCATTTTTGGTTGTCTTAATGTATGGAGATCCAAATTACAGAAACCTCAGTTATCCGGAAAACCCCAGGTCCCAAGGATACTGGATAACAGGTCCCATACCTGTATATATAAAGGGCAATAAGGGCCTAAACCCATTGGGATTTGTTAGGTGGCATTCACTTTTATATAAATGTTCATTATGTTAAAGGTAGGGTTATTTCAAGCAACTTTTTAATTGCCATCTCTTTATTGTTTTTAAATGATTAGCCTATCAGTTTTTTTTCCTCTTGCCTGCAACTGAAAAGCCTTGCGGTTTTAAAGGGGTTGTTCATCTTTAATTTAACTTTAAGTATGATGTAGTAGAGTGATATTCTGAGACAATTTACAATTGCTTTTCATTTTTTTTTATTTGTAGTTTTTCTTTTCTTTTCTTATTGAGCTTTTTATTCAGCAGCTCTTCAGTTTGAAATTTCAGCAATCTGGTTGCTAGGGTCCAACTTACCCTAGCAACCATGCATTGATTTGAATAAGAGCCTGGAATATGAATAGGAGAGGCCTGTAGAGAAAGATTGAGTAATAAAAAGTAGCAATAAAAATAAAGTTGTAGCCTTATAGAGCATTTGTTTTCAGATGGGGTTGGTGACCCCCATATAAAAGCTGGAAAGAATCAGAAGAAAAAGGCAAATAATTGAAAAAAAAGAGAAAAATGTCATTGGCCAATTGTAAAGTTGCTTAAAGGGATACGGTCATGTAACAAAAATGTTTTTTTTTTCAAAACACATCAGTTAATAGTGCTGCTCCAGCTGAATTCTGCACAGAAACTCATTTCTCAAAAGAGCAAACCGTTTTTTTTTATATTTAATTTAGAAATCTGACATGGGACTAGACATATTGTCAGTTTTCCAGCTGCCCCCAGTCATGTGACTTGTGCTCTGATAAACTCCAGTCACTCTTTACTACTGAACTGCAAATTTGAGTGAGATCACCCTCTCTTTCAACCCCCCCCCCAGCACCTAACAACAAAACAATGGGAAGGTAACCAAATAGCAGCTCCCTAACACAAGATAAATGCTCTCTGGTAGATCTAAGAAAAGAACGCAATAGTAAAATCCAGGTCCACTGTGACTCCTTCTGTTACATGGAGTAGGATGCTATGATAATTAAGCCTTAGCAACCAAAAGCATGGGGGTTTAGCCATTCTGGTGAAAATAGAGCTTTAGTGTAATGGGCACAGGGTGTCTGACCATACAATGGCAAGTGCCCTGCTTGATGCACATGGAGCAGGAAGCTCTATATTGTGACAGCAGGGCCTGTGCATTTTATTTAGAATTTATACACAAGTGAGTGGTTTCACCCAGCAGCAAGATCACCTCTAAATTAGCAAGCAATAGGGCTGCTCTTGTGATGTAAAAAAGTAGGGTTGTTTGTCCACAATAAACTAGTCAAACCCTAATTTTTTGTACCTTTAGTTAAGTTTCCCTGGATATTTTTTTTTATATAGTCCCTATGTTAGAAAGTATGTTTTCTTGCATTTTACATAATTTTGCACCATTTCCTTAAAAAAAAAAAAAAACCCCCGTTTTCCTGCTTTGTTTCCTTCAAAGTCTAATATTTACAGAAAACCCTAGAGTTTTGAACCCGCGTTTACATCTTTTTTTTTTTTTTGCTGGTCAAAAGGAAAACTTAAAATTTGGGTTTCACTGTAACCTTAACCCATTTACTAATGCCATACAGCATATGTGGCAACAGAGAAATGTATTCCATTTTTGAATCATAAAACAGAATAAAAGTAATATTTATTCATCAATAAAATTAACAAATACATGTTTTCATAAATCTAACTTATAAGCCTCAGAAGTTCCACTTTAGAAAGTATTTTTAATATCTGACATACAAGGACAATAGACACACACACACATATATATATATTTATACAAGATATGTAAAAGTTCCGCATACGCAACACCCGACATGGATACATACACATGACAGTTAAAAAAAAATGTATAAAAGTTCAGGACAGAAAGAAAGTTGTACATTCACTCATAGGGTTAAAAAGAGAGGCTGAGCAAGTGCTTCAGTTCTGCATTCGCAGTGGAAGTTTAGATTTCGGAAGGGATTGTTCCACCTCGTCCATGATTTTAGATCTCTCCAAAAGTGTTGCATTTGCCCTGTTTTCTTTTTCCTTCCGAAGTGCTTTCTTTTGCTGGGGGAGGGGGAAAAAAAATACAGCCATTTAAAACAAATCATTACAAAACTTTTAATTTCTGCCAGTGGATGAACCCTTTAGTGCCAGGGTTTGGCAGGGTTTTTTCGTGCTATGGGAAAAACGGATTTGATGTGGGGAGCAGGCCGTCTCTTTCCTTGCTGACAAGGTAGAATTTGAGTAATTGGTAGGGAAAAGGTTAAACAGCGAGGGGCCATTTCTGTCAGATGCTACATTCAAGAATAAATTACACAGGGGAAGTAAAGTCTAAAATAGAATAAGGCTAGAAATGCTGTATTTTTTATACTAAACATGAACTTACTGCACCACAAGCCTAATCAAACAAATAATTTATGCTTTCAAAGTTGGCTACAGGGGGTCAACATCTTTGCAAGACCAAGACTGTGCACATGCTCAGTGTGGTCTGGGCTGCTGCTGAGGGATCATAAATTATCAAAACAGCACAAGTCAAATAATATCTGCCAGAAGCCAATACAGCAAGACTGATTAATAATCAGAATATACAGACTGCACTGGATCCTGTGTGGTCATGTAATCTAATGTGGATTTTATAGTTTTTTATTTAATACAAACTTTCGTCAACTCTGCAGAACCAGTGGCTGCAGCAAAATAATCCTCCAAATAGAATCCCAGTTTATCTGTTTAAATCTGGCTCCATGATCTTTGTCTCTGCAGCTGGAAACGGTAAAGGGGATATAAAGGCAAAAATAAAACCCAATACAAATCTCTACACAGTCACCGACTGCTCTATCGAGAAACAAACAAAGCTGATTGAGTTCTGCATGGCTGGCAATTAAGACGGGGGTTCCCCCTGCTGTTAGGAAGTATGCTGGTTTCCCTGCAGAGCAGTTAGGGACCTTTGTTTCCCTGCAGAGCAGTTAGGGACCATCTGACAATTCCTATCCACTGCAGTAAATGAAGGGAGAATTTCACTGCATACAGTCAGGCTGCTTATAAAAACGGTACACATTTTTTAATTAAAGTATATTGCAGATAGGTTTCTTTTTCATTAAAGTATAAATGGGATTTTATTTTTTGCCTTTACATGCCCTTAATCACCCCCGTGTTTGGTGGGTAGTCCTCAGAGAGGAGCTGCTGTTCTGCTGCCACCAACTGGTTAAAAAAAGTGGTGCTGCAAGGGAACTGCAGTCTGAACCAACATTCCCCATAAGAGAGTATCAAACAATATAATATACTGGAGTGTTCCATAGTAAGTGATTTCCCATTTGTTTTCAGGATACTCAATTTAAGGATCTGATTAATGATCATATTAAATAATTCAGATTTCTGTATGGGATCTGTTACCCGGAAACCCATTATCCAGAAAAGCTCAGAATTACTAGAAGGCCGTCAACCATAGGCTCTATTTTAGACTAAATTAAAATTTGGCCTTAATGCCAGTCAAGAAAAATTAATCCTTATTGGAGGCAAAACAATACTATTAGGTTAAATTAGTGGTTAAAAGTTTTTTAGTAGCCTAAAGGTATGGAGATCCAAATTACAGAAAGACCCCTTATCCTGGAAAACCGCAGGACCTGAGCATACTGGATAGCAGGTCTCTTAGAGTTATACATATTATATATATATAATATATATATATATATATATAAATAATATATATATATATATATATATATATAATATATATATATATATATATATATATATATATATATATATATATATATATATATATATATATATATATATATATATATATATATATATATATATATATATATATATATATATATATATATATATATATATATATATATATATATATATATATATATATATAAATAATATATATACAGGATAGTGACCTTGAATAAATGTTATGAGTTATTCAGCTCTAGTTATTACCTGGAAGAATGGAACGCCTCCTTTCTCCTGACAAGTCATACTGAGATCTATGCAGGATTTCTCACTGATGACACTGTCATTAACTGCAACTGGTGGCTCATCTTCTAGAGAATCCTGAGGAAACAGACACACAGATTAAAGGAGAACTAAACCCTAAAAATGGGTCTTAAAAATGCCGTATTTTATATACTGAACTTATTGACTTCAAACTTGTCACAGGGGGTCACCATCTTGGAAAGTGTCTGTGGCACTCACATGCTCAGTGGGCTCTGAGCAGCTGTTGAGAAGCTAAGCTTTGGGGTCGTCACTAATTATTATCAAGCAGAAAATGAGCTTTGTCTGTAATATAAGCTGATGCTACAGGGCTGATTATTAAATTCTGATGCTAATTGCACTGGTTTCTGAGCTGCCATGTAGTAATTATCTGTATTAATTACTAATCAGCCTTATATTGTGACATTTCTATTCTATGTGTACTGTATATTGTGAGTGGGTCCCTAAGCTCAGTAAGTGACAGCAGCAGTTAAGCTTTAGTTCTCCTTTAAGCTTTAAGACTAGACAATGGGGAAACTAAATCCAGTTTCATATTTTTAACTGCTTGATGCACATAAGCCAGCATTTTATTTAAAAGCCATTAAAAGGGTCAGTGTATACTCAGTCAGCATCACTAAGAATACTTGCAGTATAAGCCAAGAGGAAGAGGCGACAAACACAACAAACCACTTAAAGTGACTTGTCACTTTTATAATGTGAATGAAGGAACATATAGATGAACAATTGCTTAAAACTCTATGTCCCCAGTTCATGAAAGATCCACCCAGGGGTGTGTAGGAAGAAACACTTGTGTTAGAGCCCTTAATGAGAAGCCAATACATCTGCCTGTGTGTGTTTCACAGGGTTAAACACTTTCTTTAAATTGCTGCATAATAAATATACATTTCAGTATATTCCCCTTGTAAGTGATGAATGTCATCGCAAAGCAAAACCTATGTGGTTTCAAACTATTGTTAACTATGTAAATATGAGAGGAGGAAAGAAAAGCATCAGGTGAAACTCACACATGCACAGGTAGAACATACAAACTCCACTTGGATACTCTCTGGACTCCTAAAAACACCATCTGGAGACCACTTTGCCAGCAGGCTTTTCCATCAAGGAAATAATGACAGTCCTGACCATTAACAATATGTCCCGTCAGCTACCTGAGCAAAAGTGGGGGGCTGGCATGAGTTGGGGAGGGAAACCCTGGCATAACTGTATATTTCTGTCCCATTCCCCCTATACAGAGTAACTGTTCAGTCTTAGAAATGTTTAGGAGCAATTACCTGCTCGACAGGAGGTTCCACAGCTTCAGAGATCACGCTGCAAATAGATTCCAGATATTCTTGCTGCTGTTGCTTAAACTGCTCCAGCAACACATCCCTGGGTTTTGTTCTTATGAGCAATGATGGGTACACGTAATCCCTTCTCTGGGGCGTTGTACCTAAAATTACAAGTACAGGAGCCATTAAACCTTACTGAAATCCTAATTCTAGGTGTAAAGTAAAGGGACTGGTCCTCACATGCCTAATTGCAATATAAATGGGGGCAAAACATTTCATGTAATAATTCCCTGTCTACAATTAAGGGCGTCTCAACTGTTGGTATAAAAGACAAAAAGCTGAGCTGAAAGTCTATTAACAGAACAGGTCAAACATAGGACGTGTTCTGCACAGTTACTTACAAGTGAATGTTTTTTTAGGTTTGCTTTATGTGTGGACAAACGTAAGTGTGAAAACAAAGTCTTTCCTGCATAACCAACATCAACACGTTTTCATTCTCTTCTCCTACATCTAAACCTTAGTGTTTTAGGAGACTGGTGCTTGAACAAGCCAAAACCCCCATCTCATAATGGAGAGCCAACAAGATCTAAAAGAAGGTGGGGTAGGATTTGCATTTACAGCGCACAGATTATGCCCTGTATTGATGCAATTACAGATTCAGTCCAACCTTTTGGTTCCTCACCTGTTGGGACATCATTCCGGAGCTCCTCCTTGAGGTATACATGTACTTTGTTCAGGCTGATCTGTACTTGTTCGTTGAGTTCCAATCGCTGTTCTCCAAGCATCTCCTTGTCATCCTTGACTTGTTCCACCAAGCTGGTTAGTGCCTTCTCCTGAGCCTGGCGCTGCACGTTCACGCGGTCGCTTATTTCTACCACTGATGATCCACAGCCGTCTTCTACATCCTGCATGCAGCCAGACACAAGGAAAGGATCTATATTATCCATTTGTGCTCTATACAATATACGTGACACAATTAATTGGAAACACAGTCTACCAAAAAAAGGGAAAGGTCACCCAACGCAGCAAATCAATCAGGAATGTGTCAGTGGGCTAATATTAGTGCCAGACTTTATGTTCTGTATAGTAAAACAGTAGCTCTCACCTTGTGCAAGGTCTGGATTTGCTTTTTGCTAGAATGCAGGTAACACACTTGCTCCTCTAAGAGAGAGTCCATCTTCTGGCTGGCACTTTCACACCAGTGCTGGCTTTCCTGACAGATGGTATTGATACTGTTGGTGAGCTTCTCACACTGTTTGCTGGACTCCTCCAAGGTGCTCATATTAGAGCCTGCCAGCTGTCTGATCTCCACTGCCACCGCCTGAGACTGCTCAGTGAATTTACTGTGATGGGAGGAGATGCATTCTATGGCATCCGAAGAAACCCTGACGGCAAAAAGAAAAACGATGTACCAAACTTCAGGCAGCTGCAAAGCAGGACTATTTTCTATTATTAACCAATAAAAATACGGAATTGTCAGAATATGGCTTCCTTTTCAGAAGTGGAAGCAGCTCTGTGAATGACTGTTTAGATTAAGCCACGTGTAGGGAGCCAGAGAAGATTAAAGCCTTAAACAACAACAATTCGGTAACACCACGCATCACCCACTGCTTCACTTGTTAAAGGGGTAGTTCACTTTTATGTTAACTTTTAGTATGTTATAGAATGGCCAATTCTAAGCAACTTTCCAGTAGGTCCTCATTTTTTTTTTTTATAATTATTTGCAATCTTCCAACTCTTTCCAGCTTTCAAACAGGAAAAGCTGTAAGGCTCAAAAATGTATTGATACTTTATTTATTACTCATCTTTCTCTTGCCTAGATTGGGGGACACAGGCACCATGAGGGTATATCTTTTATTGAGCATTCCTGGCTGGCACAAGGAGGTAAGTCAATTCCCTCCTCCCTCCCCCCATTACATGCTGCCTGTCAGCTCTGCAGAAAGGCATTTAGTTTCACTTTCACTGCTATTCTCTCACACAGATTTTCCTAGGCATTTATTACTCATCTTTCTATACAAGTCCACTCCTATTCCTAGGCCATATTCTGGAGAGCTGATAAATAAAAATCTAAACTCAAAAACTACAAATAATAAAAAAAATGGAAATCAACTACAAATTGTCTCAGAATATCACTCTCTACATCCACATCATACTATTATCTTGACATGAACAACCCCTTTAATGAGCCCCAGTGAGAGCAAAAGCCATGGTGTCTCTGTTGAGTTTAGTTGCAGCCGCCTTTGAGATGACTGTGGGCATAAAATTACTCATGTTAGAGAAATATAAACTGGGATGTTCTTAATTAGTGCAAAGAAAAATAGCAAACATTTTAAAATAGTTTGCACTTATCCTGTATCTGTTTTTAATAAGCATTTTTATTCATATTGCCCCATTTCCTCACCAGTAACACCTGGTATTACTCCCCCGCTTAGATTTTACATTAGTAAAATCCAAAAAACTTACAAATCCAGATCTTGTTGCAGACACCCCACAGACTCCTGCAGCTTCCCTCCTTTGGACAGAAATCCAGAAAACTGTTGCCGAGTCTCCATGGCAAGCAAGTTCAGTTGGTTCTGCAGTGAACTGATGAGATTATTCACCCCCTGAATGTATGGCAAAAAAATACATTTGTCAAATGAAATTCTCTTATGCAGGTCTAACACTGAATCAAGAGCATTGTCTACCAAAAACAGCTCTGCCAAGACAAACTAGTCACCCGCTCCTCTACACACCTACGTATAGCTGATTGGTCAGTAAAAGGCATTAAAGGGGATCAAGCAAATTCAAAATTGAACACAGTCTCCCTCATACAAAAATAAGACATTTTCTAAATATAGTCCATTGATTATTTCAGAAACGCATCACAATGATTAAGTTCCTCTTTTCAGCATCTCTCAGCATTGGTCTCTCTTCTTGCAGGAGTTGGGAATGTGATTTAAAACGACAGGTTTAATATAGCCTTTGGGGAGGGGGGTTAATTTGCAAAGACTGTAAAAGCCCACTCTTAAAATCACCAGAAATTCCTTCTTTCTACATGTAGGACTTATTAGTTTGGTGTATTAAAAAGACTGCACAAAATATAAGCCAATCAATCACAAAACAAAATGTTGGGAAGCAATCCAACCCTTATCATAGACAAAAAGGGCTTAAAGGTTAACCCTATAAAATATATACCTGCATTAAAGGGCACCAGTTAGCCAAAAATAATTTCTGTTTTTATTTAAAAAAATTTCCCCGCCAGCGCTAGGACACTTACACCGGGAGGGAGCACCCGGTGTGAGCAGCCATGTTGTGCAGAGCGCATGTGCATAACAAGTGCCTGATGTGATGCACATAATAAGCAGGTTGCAGCATTTGCTCATTATGTGCATGCGTGTGCCCCAACATGGCCACTGGTGCCCTAGTGCTGGTGGGGCCATTTCTTTTTGTTGCCCCCAACCGGAGTGCAGGCTCCATTAGTCCTTTGGTGGGGGAAAATAATTTCGGCCAACAGGTGCCCTTTAAGTGATGAAAGTGGTGAGCAAGGGATACGAATATAGAACAGCATGGAGTCTGTACGCAGTCATTTACCTCTGAATGCGTGGACTGAGCCGTCGCAATCTCCTCTTTTAAGCTTTCATATTCTGACTGAATACTGGACAAGGCAGAACTAGAATCCAGGCGGAGTTTGTGCAACGACCTAGAATGTTCGGTGAAGAACGAATTCATATCTTCTTTATGAGAATCAATCTAAAGAGAACAAAGATGAGTGGATTTAGTTATAGATCAGCCGCCAGGTTCCTGACATTCAGCCACAATTATTCCCCAGTTATTATAATATTAGTCGAATGCAGTGACTAAGAAATTTAATGTAAAAATATATTCTTGCTGGGCTCCATCAAGCTTTTATAAAACAGATCCAACTGTTCAAATACAAACACCCCATGAGAGGCGATTTGCAATATTTCTATAAAGCCCACCGGTCAACTCGATCCCCATAGTAATACAGGCTGGAGAAAGTGTTCATACAAGTACCAGAGATGCACCAATCAGCATTTCTAGAAACATCAGCTACAGGCTGCATTTAGTTACCTTGTCGGCCACACCGAGGAAGCTCTGCAAGCAATGACTCAAATGAGAATTTAGGTCCAAAACGGCAGTCACAACTGGAAGCAAATCCGTCCTAAGTGCTTGCTCCAGTCCTGTGCGTTGTGCAATCTGTGTGGGACAAATACAACATTGGTAAACAAGTGCAAATGACACTACGTGTAAAGTTGTTGACATATTGTGCATACAAGTAGTGCAGATCTTTGGCAACCATTCTGCACCTATGACTGCTTCATGGGTGCCTAAAAATAGGGAAACTAGTATACCTGGATGCCAGTGAGTTGGACAGCACCAATGAATGAAACCACTAGCATTGTTCCACAAGTTGATGCAAGTACTACTTGAAAGTCGCCCCAGTGGTATTTTTTTTTAAAAGCAGAATGCTGCCATGTTGCACTGCACTAGCAAAGCATCCTATAAGCCCAACTGGGCAGTTATGTCTCACTATCCCACGGGGAGATGAAAGAGGCCAATACTTGCCATAAGCTTCTGCAGATCATCTTTAGCTTGGGAAGACAGCGTTTCTTGTCTCAGGATCTCCTCCACACTGTGCGACACTTGCTTTGATACGGTTTCCTGCACGGAGGCAAAGGACTTGGCAACGGCGGTGGCAGTTGCACTCAGAGCAGAGGAACTGGCGCCAAGTAGGTCGTCTGCAGAAAAGAAAAGGATCAGAATAGTTTCCATTTCACTTCCTTTGTAACCTCCACATTAGAGAAGCACTAGGTTCTATTTCCATGGCCGGTCATTTGGATTCACTAGATTTACACAAAGGTAATGTAGTCAAATACATTCTGCTTATTTCTAGAAAGCAAGACAATGATCGTCCTTCTGGGGACCACGAGAGGGCCAATGATCGCATCTGTTTTTTCATCACTCACCGATGGAGTTTGTATAGAAATCCAGCATCCCTTGCTGCTTCACGCTGTACTCATCTACAGTTTGCTGAATCACACTGAAGCGTCTATTTATTTGTTCGGCAAAGTTCTCATGAACCTGAGAGTTGTGTTGTTCCACGGCCCTTTTTCTGTCCAGTTTCTCATGGAGACCAGACACATCTCTTGTCGTCTCTCTCACTGTGCTCAATAACTACAGGAACAGGGTGGGAGAAAGGATGGTATTAACTAGAGATCGGTATGGAGAAGATATCTTAAGCACTGCATTAAAGGACACAGCAATCAAATAACTGTATAACATTGTTTTTTTAGCAGGAATCGGTTCAGAGCATAAGATAGGGTAATTGATCCTTCCATATCTGAACTGGAGTTTAAATCAAAAATCTATAGCAGGAGTTTCCAACCTTTTCTACCTATGAGCCACATTCTAATGTAAAAAGTGTTGGAAAGTCACATGAGCAAAGCTCCAGTGAGTTGTAAAAATAAGTGTTGTGATTGGGTATTTTGTAGCACCTATGGACCTCCAGCCTGTAGCAGGCTCTGTTTGGAAGTAAACTTTTGCCTTTGTGTCTCTAAAACTTATTTATAAATGAGGTCTTTCAAAATGACCACTTGCTTTAGGCAAATGGGAGCAACTGGCTGGGGACTACTGCTCTACACAGTGCAGTGGGAAGGTATAAGCAAACCCTTCATATTCAGACAACAATCATTGTTCTCTTAAAGGGATACTGTCATGGATTTTTTTCAAAATGCATCAGTTTTTAGTGCTGCTCCAGCAGACTTCTACACTGATTTTTTTAGATTTAATTTTGAAATGGGGCTAGACATATTGTCAGTTTCCCAGGAGCCCCCATTAATGTAACTTGTGCTCTGATAAAACTTCAGTCACTCTTTATTGCGATACTGCAAATTTGAGTGACATCAGTGCCTCCCCCAGCAGCGTAACAACAGAACAATGGAAAGGTAACCAGATAGCAGCTCCTCAACACAAGATAACAGCTGCCTGGTAGATTTAAGAGCAGCACTCCATGGTAAAATCCAGGTCCCACTGCGACTCCTTCAGTTACATGAGTAGGAGAAACAACAGCCTGTCAGAAAGCAGCGTGCAACACTGGCTCTTTCTGAAAGCACAGGACCAGAAAAAATGACCTGAGATGGCTGCCTACATACCAATATTACAACTTAAAAAAAATTACACTTATTGGTTCAGGAATGAGATTTTACATGTAGAGTGAATTATTTGCGGTGTAAACTGTAATTTAGAAATAAAAAAAACAACATCATAAAATAAAGACAGAATCCCTTCAACAAAATTCTTCTACGCACAGACTATAAACTATAGTATAGTTTTTTTTTTTTTGCAAAAGAGAGTCTCCTACATATCTTGTAAGAGTCATCAGCAACCTAGCTTATTACGGAAAGTTTATGCCACGGCACGTAGTACTCTATAGTGTATATTCTCCCCGTGTCTGCGTGGGTTTCCTCCCACACTCCAAAAACATATAGGTAGCTTAAAGGCTCTGTGTCCAAGTCTGTATGAATATGACAGGGAACTACGATTGTAAGCGCCACTGGGGCAGGGATTGAAGCGAAATTCTGTGTAAAGGGATGCAAGATATGTTGGCGCTCTATAAATAACAGGTGATAAAAGCATCTGACTAGAAGTGGCTCACCAGGAGACCAGCACGTACCTTGTTTGCAGTGCCATGTAGCTTCTTTTCGGTGGTCTCCATGGCGGACACCACAAATGCTTCCTGAGCCAACTGTTCCTTTGATTCTTGCAGGTTATTCTGTGTTGCCTCCAGCTCCTTCTCCTTACACTGAAGGATAGTCGTGCACTCCTCCAGCTCCTTTTTATTTTCCGCAAAAAGCTCACCAATCTGCACAGAATAAAGATTTTGCTTCATGAAAACGTTCTGCGCGGTTAGTTCTGTCTCTTGAAATAACGGAGCAGAAGTCAAGCGTCTTCACAAGAGCAGTTGGCTTCCGCTACATTAGATCAAGAGTGGGAACAACAAGGGTAGAGATTGTAAAAGAGCAGATGCTGCTCTCAGTAGCACTTACTTTTTCAAATAACTTAACATTTTGAAAATGCCCAATTTTAATAATGGTGCTTACAATGACATTTTCTTTTAAGTGTGTTGTGTTTCCTTTTAAGTGCTGCCATCATTGTATTCTTGTAATAGGTCTTCTACCATGAAGACAAATAGAGCAATTGCAGGATTTAACAATTTTACATTGAAATATCAAGTACAGTACCTGTATTGCTTTAAGGTGCCACTTACTACTAGAACTACTCGTCGTACTACGATTTGCTTAATGCCAGGCAACATCCTCTTGGAACACTTACTCTTTTGATCTCCTCCTCCATGGCAGCGATTTTCTCAGAGTACTCCGTAATCACCTCCTCTTGAGACAGAACTTTTCCCTGTAATTGCCTAATGGGACACAAAATAAAGTCATGTAGTGAGAGGATACCCCATTAATACAGGTGGTAAGAGATGAACAGGGATAGGGCAAAAATAAAGGGAGAGGGGACAAAGAAATGCCAGAGGAGCTGGATAGTCATGTACTCTGTATAGCCTCAATTTTGTCTGGGCTGCTTCTGGCTTGGCATTTTTTGCATTATTAATGGAGAGTTTCCCTAAAGCCCAATAAGGGAGAGGTGGTTCCCAAAAGTAATGGAAACAGGATGCCACCACCAAATTACAATTAGGGCATAGCTCAGATTCCACTTGATTCAATTTGGCCAACTAGTAGAGAGTCCATTAGGCCCAGTTTTATTTGGATCAACACTTCTCTTTTCAAGCATAAGCTATCGGAGTGGTTGGGGTGCATTTGCATGGAGAGTCTTTAAAAAAAAAAACAAAACTAAAGGTGACAAATACAGGAAGGCACCAGTTAACCAGAATGGTCGTAACTTGGGGTTTACCGGATAATAGATATTCCGTAATTTGGATCTTTATATCTCAAGTCTACTAGAAAATCATGTAAACATTAAATAAACAAAACAGGCTGGTTTTGCTTCCAATAAGTTTTAATTATATCTTAGTTTGGATCAAGTACAAGCAACAGTTTTATTATTACAGAAAAAAGGGAAATCATTTGTAAAGATTTGGATAAAATGGAGTCTATGGGAGATGGCCTTTCCATATTTTGGAATTTTATGGATAACGTGTTTTCGGATCCCATACCTGTACTAGGGGTACCAGCATGAATTCTGAAGTGCTCTAGGCCACACATTTGGGCCAGAAAAGTGCAAACTGTGCTTATGCCAAGTCCCTTTTCAATACCTGAATCAGAGAAACCAGCAATACAGATGCAGAAATGAAAACCCAACTTACTCATAGTTCTCGTTGGATAAATAGACTCCGTTCTTCTCTCTGGCTGTAGCAAGTTCCCTCTTGAGTCGCTCAATCTCTTCTGTGTACTCCTACAAATCAACAGCATGGTTGGGATTTAAACACCAATTTTGAATTACACACAGTTATAAATAGATTATATAAAGTGTAGTGAAGCTTCCCTATTGCTTCTTGGTACACATCACCAAGACGTACAATACATTATTATTAACGGGAGATCTGAAGACTTACAAAAAATTTTAATCAAATCTGCACATTGGCATGTTTGTTTAATATATGGTCAGCCTTTTTAAACAGTTTGTTACTGCCAAAATCTGGCAGTCATCTTAGCAGCAATATCTCACAGCTGCTGGGTTTGCAGGTGGAGTATTTAATGATGCACAGCTCTGCATATTCCACTGCACCCCCAATGCTTTTCTCCAACTCAGAATGGGTATTAACGCCCACAGGCAGAATATAAGGTCCTGCCAGAGATCTGTCATGAACCCACTTATTTCCCTGAAGCGTATACCTCTTCCCCTAGGTAATTCATTAACGGCAACTCACTCACAGGACTTAATATTAAGCTGGTGGATCTAGTTCTGAACTAGAGCAGTAGCCATTCGATTTTAAGTTTGCAGGCGGAACGCAGAGAAATATGCATAGCAGTGCATCATTGGAGACCCCAACTGCATATTAAATTAACCTTGCTGACGCAGAGACCAAACTGCAGAACTGACAGTCAGAAGTTATCCGTATAAAACTGCTAACGCCTTTAAAAAAGCTGAAAATAAATAGTAAACTGCAAAAAAGCTCAGAAGAGCATTCTGAGAAAGATTTCTTTGATTTAATTTTTGTTCCAGGAAACTGAAGACCCTCTTTAAAGGAGAATTCAACTTGCGACTGCAAAAAGGACTTATGTGACAAAGGACACATTGCAGAGAGTAATGTGCCGAATTCTGGAAAAAAAAAAATTCTGTTTACCTTGATGAGTGCCTTCTTTGTAAGTTTCTGGTTAACTTCAGGCTTATTCATTATATTCTTTGCTCTGCTGGCATACTCCAAAGTGCTCATAGTTTCCTGTAAATATTGGGGGGAAAGAAACATTTATAAAATGTTTACATTTATATAAAACTACATAAACTGGGACTGGAGAGGATTGCATAGGGAATTTCCAGTGGGTATACCTGCAACTTCTCAACTTCAAGCAACAGACAATAGTCTGCAAACTAGATATTCCAGACATTAAAAACAAAACAAAGAACATTTTCTAGCCAAGGTACATATTATGAGGTCTACCTTGCCATTAATCCACCCCGACTAGATGTTCTTCAAGCAGCTGACCCAGAATGCTTAGCTTGTATGCTCCAAACAAGAAATCCTAAACTTCAAATTACATATGAAATTACCTCTCAGGCAGGGGGTGGTGTGTTAATGCCCACTAAATCCTCTAAAGGAATCCAAAGTAGCTCTTGTATAAACGGGTTAATAGACATAAGTCACAAAATAAAGAACAGTGCAGGAAATGGATCTCTACTTCAGTCTCATTGGGTACTTTATCCAATCACATCTAGGGATCCGCGCTGAGCATCTTTAGAAAGGTTTGATATAAATAATAAATTCCACCCCTATCTTCCAGTAATATGAACACGTCTTTACAATTATGCTAATGCAGGTATGGGATCAGTTATCTGGAAACCAATTATGCAGAAATGTCTGAATTATGGGAAAGCCATCTCCCATAGACTCCATTCTAAGCAAATAATTCAAATGTTTAAAAGTTATTTTCTTTTTCTTGATAATGGAAAAACAGTACAGGTATGGGATCTGTCATCCAGAATGATCAGGACCCAGATAAGGGATCTTTCTGTAATTTGGATCTTCATACTTTACGTCTACTATAAATTCACATAAACATTAAACAAACCCAATAGGCTGGTTTTGCTTCGAATAAGGATTAATTATATCTTAGTTGGGATCAAGCACAAGGCACTATTATTTCAGAGAAAAAGGAAATCATTTTCAAAAAATATGGCGTATTTGTACAAAATGGCAGACATCATTTGGAGCAATCTGGATAACTGATCTCATACCTGTACCTTGTTTTTGAACCCAAGATATAATTAATCCTTATTGGAAGCAAAACCAGCCTATGGGTTTTAATGTTTAAATTATTTTTAGTGGACTTCAGGTATGAAGATGCAAATTACATAAAGACCCCTTATTCGGAAAACCCCAGGTCCCAAGCATTCTGGATAACAGGTCCCATACCTGCACTGACTATTTAAATGCAAAGTTGTGAATGAGCAGCCATGTTGTCTAATTCGGCAGAGCCAGTTTAAGTACAATTTAAAAGAACTAGAAAAGAGTAAATGTTCAGGTTTGCTTCCTGCACAGGTTCAAAAGATGGTTTACGAAATTACACAGTCACTGTAGTGAAGTAAAACCAACCTCCAGATTGATGGAGGCAGGAGACACAGTGGCTATGATAGATGTTTTTGTCCTCCCTCCAAGAGAATCTTGCAGGATCCTTGTGAGCTTGGATTCTCTGTATGGAATATGAGGAGCTCTCTCCACCAGAGCGGTGATTACCCTGCCCAAGGTCAGCAGGGACT
Organism: Xenopus laevis; assembly: GCF_017654675.1. Lineage (NCBI taxonomy): Eukaryota > Metazoa > Chordata > Amphibia > Anura > Pipidae > Xenopus > Xenopus laevis. The sequence continues at coordinate 20,384,887 of NC_054383.1, forward strand.
GGTTGATATTTCCAGCCTCCCGCGCTCTTTTGTCCACGGCCCCAGAACGGCCAATATTTTCACTTCCCGCCAGATCCACCTGGGGAAAAGTAGAAACAAAGTGAAGAGGAGTAACCCTACATCCATAGGACCTCAAAAATGAATCAAAATTTTATGCAATAAACATGTGGCCTTATGAATTGATGATACAATTGTTTATAATGCATAATAGACTTTACATAGTAATAAAACTGTTGTAATATCCTTATGATTTAGAAAAGCGCACCCTATTCCTTATAAAATACACAAGAGCCATGAATTTAATGTAAATGGGATTAATTTACCATGTCCTTATTAATGGTACTTTGTGATGCCATTTCTGCCACGACTCACTAAACCTTGAGTATTACAAAAATGTAACCCCCTGTTGTAAAATATGAGGATGGTAGAAGTCACCTAATTGTTCCATAATCTTAAAAGAGCTTTGCTTGTGGCCTCGTACATTTATATATACAATTTAGGTTCATTCTCATTCCTAGAACCAAGTCCCTTGCTTTTCTTAGGCTTAACAGAAATTTTGGACTGAAATGATATGCCCACAATAACAGGAAACCAGTGCATAGATAGAATCTGGTCAATCGAGCTTTAACACCTAATGGGAAGCATAAGGTTATAGGCTATTACATAATCATACAAAATTGGACTTCTTTCCCAAAAAGCGTCTTGTTCTGCAAACAAAGAAAGTGAAGCTTTGATCATAATTTGCGGTCTCCTCTATCTGTACTTTAAAGAGTACTGCTAAACTTTATTAACCCCATATCTGCCCTAACAAGGGGCTCCTTTCCCAGCCTTGATAAATGGGACAAGGTGAGCGATTAACCTTACCAAGTTTAGCTTTCCAATCTTCACAAGCTCTTCTCCATCAATTGTAGTTTCTTTCATGTGAATGGTGACTGAGAACACGGAATGGGATCGGCTGCAATGAGAACATTAGAGCAAGATTATTTCTGATGTAGAATTTAGGTTTTAATAACTTCAGTCTAAAGGAGGTACAATAGACTATCCGTGAGCAGGCTTAAGTTTCCCTTTAAAGGGGTTGTTCACCTTCCAACACCTTTTCCCAATTCAGCTGTTTTCAAATAGTTCACCAGAAATAGATTTTTTTTTTTAAAATCACTTTCTATTTGTGACTTTTACTAATAGTGAAGTGAAAAGATTTATTTTCACTTCTAAAGCAGCTCTTGGAGAGGTCACCGACTCTGTAAACTGTTCTAAACGGATACATTTAGTTGAAACATTTCTGGTCTTTGTCTCTGCTGAGCAGAATCAGAGTTTCAGCTGTTGGAATTGATACAATAGTTGCCAATATTCCCAGAGATGCTGCTGAGAATTTTATCAACTAATTTAGCAAATTGTAACAGTTCAGAATCTGCACCTAAGTTACAGAGCCGCCAGACTGAAATACAGTAGAACCCCATTTTATGTTTTTCAGGGGACCAGAAAAAAAGGATGTAAGATCGGGGATATGTATTATGCTTAATATATAGGTGGGACAACAATGTAAAATGAGGGGAAACTTAAAATCAGTTGAGGTTTCACTGTACTAGAGACAGGAACATTAAACTTCAATTTTGGAAAATGGTGAAAAATAAAGAATGGAAAGCAATTGAAAAATTCTATTTTAGGGGTACAATCTGAAAACAACGGAACTGAAAAATAGTGTTTATAAGGTGAACAACAGGAATAGAGAAGATATTACCCTCGCACACCCTGGCCTTCCTAATCTGTACGAGTTCCAGGTGCTCAATAAAGGAGGTGTTGGCAACCTCAACGTGAAGAGGAGAAAAATCACTGGCACAGCATGGGTTATTTCTAGCAGGGAGAACCCTTGCTCATTTATTGCGGATGCAACGTTTTGGGACGTAACCCCATTGTCAAGCATAAGGTGAACAACCCCTTAAAAAATTATGTATTCATTGATTTAATGTAAACAGACCTGGAGTATGCATTCATCAGAGTAGAAGCAGTTTTTCGCTTAGCTGCGCCTCTCTCCAATATTTGGTACACCTCATCTTTGTTATGCACAGATATCTCCTCCAGCCCTTTGATAATGACTCCTCTCTGACAAGGAAAAACAAACATTGAAGAAAAACAACCCATCAAGAATAGGTAAAATTTACGACTGCTTGAATCAAGCGTAGACCCCTTTGTAGGAACTGCTCCTGCTTAATTCAGGTATAGAAGAAAGAGGAGCATATTTACTTTGTTGCGAGGATCGTCAAACATTTGTAGCCTTTCCCCAACATCAGGAGATGGGCTTAAGAGATCAAAGAGTTCTTCATTGTAGATTTCCAGGAGTGAGACTTTCACCGAAAACTCTGTGCCATTCTCAGAGAGCTTCTCAAATATCTGATGCAGTGTTCGAGGAATAATTCCTGCCAGTGGGTCCTGCCATTAAAATAAAACCAGCTAGGATTTGAACCACGATTATAAAACAGAAATTACTGTACTGCTCACTATATATTTAAAACGACTGTGCTCCTCCTTTTAGCAAATGAAATACATTAGGGGAGAGGACAGTTTTTAGTTGTGGTTGCCCAGATTTGAAATAGCTTACTATTTGGAGAGCCCTATAATTGACAGCTGACTGATCATTAGGGAGGTCGTAAGATAATGGGAATGGCCATTCCCCCAGCAATCGAGGAGCTTTGATTTGGAGGGGTATGGGGGTGATGCACTCCAAAGTAAAGCTGGTGGTAACTTAGGAGGTGCTTTAAATAAAAAACAGACTTACAATCTTAGAAATACTATAACTGATTGAGCACAAAGCACTACTTCTCCTGTATGCTTGGTTCACAATTCGGTATAACAGGTAATGCAGTTTACTATGTTAAGAGGAATGTTTTTCTTTATTGCAAGTATATTTGTGCACTACTTTATACATACCTGCTCCCAGGTAAACTCTTCATCTGATGATCTTTCCCCCTCCATAGTAAAAGTCTTTCCTGTGCCAGTTTGCCCATACCTAAAGACATCTCGGGTTAATATAGGTTTGCATGGAGATGGTTATAAATACTAACGGGCTACTGAGTAAACGTTTACTTACGCAAAGATTGTACAGTTATAGCCCATAATAACTTCATCCAAGATGGGGCACACAACACTTCTGTACACATCGATCTGCTTGGCTGCGGGGCCAAACACCTATAAATAAATAAATAAATAAAAACCGCTCAATTCAAATCCTTTTACATCTTGAATTAGTAGCGGATAATTAATTAGCTTCTGTATAATTCTTCATAATGCTCCGCTTTCCTGCACGTACATCATAATCAAGTTCAATGTGTGTGACGAGAGGCTGTTAGTGACCTGAGCGAGTTTAGATTAAAGGTCAAGACATCTGCAAAACTGCACTTTGCATGGAATATAAGGTCAGCCTACTGCCAACACAGCTGACTGCTGCCAGGGGTTGCTGGGATATGCAGTTTCACAGATTGCATTTGTTGAGCTAAAACTCCTAGCATTCTCTCAATAATCAACCCTGTTGTTGCACAACAGCTGGAGGGTTCCAGAGCAGGGGGGATATCCTGGAAAATGTGCCAAGATGGATTATGTAAAATAAATGTAATGGGATTTACCATGTCAAACGTATAGGTTTTCTTCCCCAGTTTGTCATTTATTCCTCCAGTTCGAACACAGACTTCTTTCCTCTGAGACTCGCATTCCAACACAGAGTGAGAGCTCGCCTTGCGTTCCAACTGATTGAAGGGCCTGATGGCAGAACAAGTTGAGTTAATAGAGAAAGACACTTCCAAAGTGCATTATGATTAGCTTTTATCTGTCTACAGTCCAGGGAAAACATGCGGTTTTCAAAAGCCATCAATTACTAGTGTTCCTAATACACAACCCTGAACTGAAATCAGCTTTTTGAAAAAGCAAATACATTTTTAACTCAAGACATCAAGGATAACATTCTTCTAAGTTCTAATGATTCCATTGCTCAACTGACTAACTTTGATAAGCTGCAGCATTTCTGTACCGTATCTTGACACCAGTATTGACAGGTAAACAATGGACAGGTAACAATAGAACAGCTCTCCATGACACCTCTCCTTAAAAGGGATACTGTCATGGGAAAAATGTTTTTTTCAAAACACATCAGTTAAAAGTGCTGCTGCAGCCGAATTCTGCACTGAAATTCATTTCTCAAACAGATTTTTTTATATTTAATTTTGAAATGTGAAATGGGGTTATACATATTGTCAGTTTCCCAGCTTGCCCCAGTCATGTGCTCTGATAAGCTTCAGCGGGGCCGGGCCAGGCCAGCTGGGCGCCCCAGGCAACCCAGCTGGCCACATCGCCCCTCCGCCGCAAGCGACCACATCAGTGCGCGCATGCGTGCCTATACGAGAGCGCACGCATGCGCGCCTACGCAAACGCACGCAGCATCACCCCCTCCCCTCACGGTGAGCGCACGCATGTGTACTGACACATGCGTCATTCGGCATCGCATTCACTCGGCAACAGCAGCAAGCCGGATTCAGAGGCCCGGACTGGAGTAGGCAGTAGTGGAAGGTACATGCCTGGCGCCCCCCAAGCTTTGCGCCCTAGGCATGTGCCTACTCTGCCTACCCCTAGTTCCGGCCCTGAACTTCAGTCACTCTTTACTGCAAGTTGGGGTGATATCACCCCTCCCTTTACCCCCCAGCAGCCTAACAACAGAACAATGGGAAGGTAACCAGATAGTAGCTCCCTAACACAAGATAACAGCTGCCTGGTAGATCTAAGAACACTACTCAATAGTAAAATCCAGGTCCCACTGCAACACATTCAGTTACATTGAGTAGGAGAAACAACAGCCTGTCAGAAAGTGGTTCCATGCTAAAGTGCTGGCTCTTTCTGAAAGCACTTGACCAGGCAAAATGACCTGAGAGCACCTTTACACCAATATATAATATACAACTAAAAAAAAAAAAAATACACTTTTTGGTTCAGGAATTTAATTTCATATTGTAGAGTGATTTGCAGTGTAATTTAGAAATAAAAACAACATACTAAAAATAGGAGGTAAAGCTTGTGAATATGACAGGGTAGATTAACTGAATGGGGGGGGTGAAGTAGTAGCCACCTTAAAGGGCTTGCATGATGCCTGTTTCTGCAAGCACAGGTTTATGCATAACAAACAGATGGCTGTCCACACACTATTATGAAGCTGTCCACACACTATTATGAAGCTTCCCCCACCACCCAAAAAATCCCAAAAAACATTAATTTGAACACAACATTTTAAATAGTAAAATTATTAGAAATGCAACCAATGTATTTAATAAAACACTTTTTATATGATCACAACTCCTTGGAAACTTTATATCCTTATATTTCACAATAGTGTGTAGTTTATATAAACTACACCATCAAAATCAAAACTGTATCCCCTAAATTTTAGTATGACGTAGACAGTAATAAATTGGGCCAATTTACAGTTGGTTACAATGTATGGTTTTAGAATTATTTACCTTTTTGTTTGGCAGTTTGGAACCTCAGCAACCATCTGGTTGATAATGTGCAATTTACCCTAGCAGGCAGGCTAGTAACAATAATACAATTGTAGCCTCGGAGAGAGAAAGTATTTTGGCTGCCTGAATCAGTGGCATTTCAAAGCTTTAAAGAGGCAGAATTAGATGGCAACTAACAAATCTATTAAAAAAATTAAAAGGGGTGATTCACCTTTAAGGTAACTTTTAGTATGTTATAGAATGGCCAATTCTAAGCAACTTTTCAATTTTTTTTTTTATAGTTTTATAATTATTTGCTTTATTGAGTCTTTATAGCTTTCAAATGGGCGTTGCTGACCACTTCTAAAGAGCAAACGCTCTGTAACTGTGTGTATTGTTACTTTTTATTACTTGTTTTTCTATTCAGGTCCTCTCCTATTCCAGTCCCTTTTGCAAATCAATGCATGGTTGCTAGAGCAATTTGGACCCTAGCTACCAGATTGCATAAAATCCAAATTGAAGAGCTGCTGAATAAAAAGCTAAATAACTCAAAAACCACAAATAATAAAACATGAAAACCAAATGCAAATCTTCTCACAATATCACTCTCTACATCAGTGATCCCCAACCAGTAGCTCGTGAGCAACATGTTGCTCTCTAACCCCTTGGATGTTGCTCCCAGTGGCCTCAAAGCAGGTGCTTATTTTTGAATTCCAGGCTTGGAGGCAAGTTTTGGTTGTAGAAAAACCAGGTGCACTGTAAAACAGAACCTCAATGTAGGTTGACAATCCACATAGGGGCTACCAATTACCCAATCACAGCCCTTATTTGGAACCCCAAGAAAATTTTTCATGTCTGTGTTGCTCCCCAAATCCTTTTACTTCTCAGTGTTGCTCATGGGTTCAAAAGGTTGGGGATCCCTGCTCTACATCATACTAAAGTTGTCTCAATGGTGAACAACCCCTTTAACCAACAAACTAAAAAAGTTAATTGAAAGCTGAATTTCCCACAAAAAGTATAGAGTTCATGGTGGTGTAGAGGGCCACAATCATGTCCAAACACTATCTATAAGGGGAAATGCAAGAAATTCTATTGAAAAGTTTGAAAATCCTGCCAGCAAGGTGCAGGGAAGTAACTACAGAGATATCAGGGGGGGCTGCAAGGCCCTAATTAATGAACAATATCAATAATAGTAATTTCAATCTTGGAAGAATAGGTCAACTAACTTACTTGCATACAACACAAGTGGTCAAATCAATACTAATTGGTGATATTAGGAGCATAATTTTCAATTCGGACAACCCATTCATATTCCTACTCCAAGAGAATTGTGCATGGTCTCTGCAGTGTTAGAGCAACAACAATACCAGGCACAGCTTCCATGAACCATTCAGTTCACAAATTGTACATAAAAATCTGAGCATTATCATAGGTGGAGAGAAAGGCACAGCAATTGGTTTGATGTCCAATAAACATGCCCATAATGCTAAAGGATGAATACTTGTGGTAGGAACGGATATTTCAGTTAAAAATAAAGAACTTACCGGCATCTGACCACAACCTGGATGTTTTTGCCTTTGTCGTCCTTCTTGCTAGACATGAAAGAATTCTGGGAAGACATAGTGACCTAAACAAAAGATATAGCAGAAAGGTTAGGAAAGCAGTTATCCTTTGCCCAAAAAAAAACATCTGTTTGTTTCTTCATTAAAGCGGTGGTTCACTTTCAAGTTAACTTTTAATATGTTATAGAATAGCCAATTCTTCAATTTTTCAATTGGTCTTCATTATTTGTTTTATAGTTTTTTATTATTATTTATTTTCCTTCTTCTATTTCTGAGCCCATCTAAAAAAAAAAACAAATGCTCTGTACGGCTACAAAAGTATTGTTATTTCTACTTTTTATTACTCATCTTTCTTTTCAGGCCTCTCCTATTTATATTCCAGTCTATTATTCAAATCAATGCATGGTTGTTAGGATAAGTTGAGCCTTAACAACCAGATGGCTAAAATTGCAAACTGGAGAGCTACTGAAAAAAAGCTAAATAACAAAACTACAAATAATAATAAAAAAAAAAAAACAATTTCAAATTGTCTCATAATATTCTCTACATCATACTAAAAGTGAATTTAAAGGGGGTGGTTCACCTTTAGGGTAGGGGCAAACTGGGCGATTCGGGGAGATTAGTCGCCTGGCGACTGATCGCCTCGTCTTTGCGGCGACCAAGCTCACCAAACGCCTTCCCTCTTTCACCGGCTATAATGAAAAGTCGCCTGCGGCATGGCACACGCGGCACTTCGTATTCCAAAGTCGCCTGAAGTTTAAAGCAACTTCGGAATACCAAGCACCGCATATGCCATGCCACAGGCGACTTTTCATTATAGCCGGCGCAAGACAGAGGGAAGGCGTTCGGGGAGATTGGTCACCGCAAAGACGAGGCGATTGGTCACCAGGCGACTAAATCTCCCAGCATGCCCCCACCCATAACTTTTAGTATGTTATAGAATAGCTAATTCTAAGCAACTTATTATTTGTCTTATTTTTCTTTATAGTTTTTGAATTGCAAGTCCTTCTCTTTCTGAGTCTTTCAACCTTTCAAATGGGGGACCCCGACACCATCTAAAAACAAGATTTCAGTAAGGCTACACATTTATTATAGCTATTTTTTAATACTCCTCTTTCTAGTCAGACCCTCTCCTATTCATAGTCTAGTATCTTATTTAAATTAATGCACGGTTTCTTAGTTGAATTTGGACCCTAGCAACCAGATTGCTAAATCTGCAAACTGGAGAGCTGTTGTATAAAAAGACAAAGAACTCATAACATCATACTAAAAATTCATTTAAAGGTGAAAAACAGTGTTAACATGGAGAAAATGGCTTAGTGGGGAGCTTCTGTGCACTTCTCCTTTAAACTCTCTCGGGTTTTGGTAGCACCCTGACAGTCAGCAGTTTTATCTGCAGGCAAGACAGAAAGAGTCAGAAGAGAAAGACTAAGATGAAAAAGAATAAATACCAACTAAAAAGTTGGTTATAGTAGGTCAGTGTATATCATACTAAAAATGAATATGTACACTTCCCCTTCGAGCTAAGAAATAAAAAATGGGGAGGAATGAAACATCCTAAAAATGGGGAAGCTGATACAAATGAGGCTACAATCCAGTCTCAGCTGGTTATACATGTTTTTACATCAGCAGCATTCCATAGGTACAGACTACAGGAGGAAACCAATCAACATGCTCTAACTGGCTTTTTTTTGTTGTACATAGCTTTTTTTGTTGCATATAGCTTTTTTTGTTGCATATAGCTTTTTTTGTTGCATATAGCTTTTTTTAATATATAGCTTTTTTTAATATATAGCTTTTTTTGTTGTATGTTTTTTTTTTAATATATAGGTCTTGTTATATATAGCTTTTTTTTTTTGCCCAAACTCACTGGACACAAATAAGTGGCAAAATGCTCCAGTATCTGTATTCAGTTCACAACAAGAAAAAGATACAAATAGAATAAATCAGATTAAAAATGAACAGATAATAACATAGCTACTGTAAATATGATCATTCCATGCGCTCTTACAACTCGCTAATTGTTGTGTATAATAGAATTCTAGTTACACTCGCATCCAGATAAAGCGCATTAATCCTATAGACTTCGGATACCACTGCTAAGCCTGCGTGGCGGAGATGATAGTGGTACCCGTCTAACAAAGGATTCTGGGATTTGTAGTGCCGGCTTCTGATGGTGGGAACCCCAAGACGAAGATCAAAGCCCCTAAAAGCGATGAGCCCTCCAATGCTTATCATTCATCTAAACTACATGACTGTTCTTTCCCCAGATCTGACACAAGATGGCTGGATAAGTTTATTGGGGATTTGCACAAACGTGTGTTCCTCTTTGCTCTACCGCTCACAGCCATTACAAACAGGCTACAAGTCCAGCGAGCTACAACATACCTCCAGTCGGCAGTCACGATTTCCCTCCCCGGGCAGACAGTGGATGTATAACCCGTGCGCTGAGATCACCGCTCCTACAGCAAAGCGTTAAAGACCCTCCGGAACCACAGCGCCTCCTCGCAGCTGACACATTTGAAAATCGCGCTTGCGAGAGCAACAGCCAATCACCTCCCCGAAAAGTTCACCTTGGAGCAGATTGGCTTACCCGCGCGCACGTGACCACTATAGAGTGGGGGAAAAAAAAAGAAGCGTTTTGTTTTTGTGCGGGCCTATTGGTCGGACAGAGAGAACGTTACCCCGCCCCTACATAGCATAGTAGTTCGTTTAGCTTTCCCTGCAGTTGATTATTGAAATAAAACTTCCAGGGTTTCTTGGGGGGTGTGACCCTTTGAGAATAGTAGATCGAAAGACTAGAAGACTGGTCCGTCTTTAAGGGGCAGATTTATCAAAGGTCGAGGTGAATTTTTGAATGAAAAAAAAAACTCGAATTTCGAGCTATTTTTTGTGTACTTCAACTAGGGAATAGTGATGGCGCAAATTCCCATGATTCACCAGTGGCAAATAAATTCGCTAAACCACCTAGAAAATTCGCCAGCGTCAAAAAAAAAATAGACGCCGGTGTCCATTTTTTTGGACGCAGGTGCAATTTTGCCAAAAACGGATGCCGGCCTCAAAAAAACGGACGCCAAAAACAGACGCAGGCATCAAAAATGAGATGCCGGCGCCGTTTCGCAAATTTTCCGCAGGCCCAACCAGATCCTAATGATGGGTAACGGGCAGTTGGATCCGACGGGAACAGATGCGGCCGCAATCCGACGTGATTTTTAGTCCCGTTCGATCGACATCTGGCCGACTTTTGGCCAGATATCGATCAGGGAAGCCCGTCGAAGGGCCCCATACATGGGCCAATAAGCTGCCAACTCGGCCTGTCGGCAGCTTTTATCGGCCCGTGTATGGTCACCTAAAACCTGCTGAATTGCTGTTTAAGCCTATGGGGGACCTCTTAGAACCTATTTGGAGACAATTGGGGGACTTTGGAGTTTTTTTTGGGGAAAAACTTTGAATCGAATTCAATCAAATGCGCTGTTAATTCGATTCATACAATTCGAATTCGGCCGAATACGGACCTATTCGATCCAAAACTGACCTATTAGGCCAAAAAAAACATCAACTTAATTTCGGTTGGTCTTTTTGAATTAGAATTTCGAAGTTTTTCAAATTTGAAACTTGACCCATGATAAATATGCCCCCAAATTCGATTATCATGTACTGTCGCTTTAAAAACTTGACCGACCATTCACCATCTAAAACCTGCCGAATTGCTGTTTTAGCCTATGGGGGACCTCCTAGGACCCACTTGGAGACAATTGGTGGACTTTGAAAAATGTAAGGTTTTTTTTGGGAAAAACTTTGAATCAAATTCAATCAAATGCGCTATTAATTTGATTCATACAATTCGAATTCGGCCGAATACAGACCTATTCTATTGAAAACGGACCTATTACGCCAAAAAAAAAACATTGACTTAATTTCGGTTGGTCTTTTTGAATTTCGAAGTTTTTCAAATCCGAAAGTTGACCCTTGATAAATATGCCCCCTAGTGTACTTCGACTAGGGAATAGTCCAAATTCGATTAGAATTTGAAAAAAATTTAAAAATCTGAATATTGAAATTTTTCATGTACTGTCTCTTTAAAAATTCAACTAAGACCATTCGTCATCTAAAACCTGCCGATGGGGGATCTCTTAGAACCTACTTGGGGTCAATTGGTGGACTTTTTTTGTAAAAAACGTCGAATCGAATTCGATTGAATGCGCTGTTCCTTCGATTCGTACAATTCGAATTCGGACGATTAAGGACCTATGCGATCAAAAACGGACCTATTCGACCAAAAAAACCTTTGACTTAATTTTTGAATTTGAATATCGAAGTTTTTTCAATTCAAAATTCGACCCTTGATAAATATGCCACTAAGTATGTTATAGAATGGTATATATTATAACTGGCCTTCATTATTCATTTTTTTAAAGTTTAATTTTAACAATTTCTTCTGACTCTTTCCAGCTTTCAAATGGGGGTCACTGACCCCATCTAAAACAAATAAATGCTCTGTAACGCTACAAAATGTATTGTTACTGCTACTTCTTATTCCTCACATGTCTATTCAGGTCTCTTCTATCATTATTAGTGGTGCTTGCGAAGCAAAGCATCACTACTGTTATCTTGCAAACTTATTTAGTGGTGCTTGCGAAGCAAAGCATCACTACTGTTATCTTGCAAACTTATTTTTATTCTTCTTCCGTATGAAAGTTTGGCGCGTAACTAGTCCCGCACCGTTTGTCCTAGACCCATGAATGAGGTGTCAAATCGTGCGGCTTAATCGGGAATGGGGTGGTATGACTTTTCTAAGGGGTGGGTGGTTAATTGCCCCTTGCAGGGGCAATTAACCACCCCGAAAAGTCCCATAGATTAACATTGAGGCCAACTTTTGACGGATTCTAGCGCAGAGAGGGAATCTTGTAGAAACGTTAAATTTACCACATTTGAAGAGGTTTGCGACCTGTGTCAGATGATACCCCACACGAGGGTATAAGTTTTACCCCCGGGGCAGGAGAGGTCCCCAAATTTGCCCCATTGACTTATAATGGGGAATTTATCGAATAATTAGTTTGTCGCAGACCCATGAATGAGGTGTCAAACCGTTCAGCTTATTCGGGAATGGGGTGTTGTGACTTTTCTGTCCTATTTTGGGGACCCAAAAAAGTGAGCGGAGCCGCAAACAACCAATCAGATTTTCCCTATTGACTTCAATGAGAAAATGTAAACAGCTGTAATTCTCACAGTAATAAAGCCAGAGCTCCCAAACTTGGCACCGTGGGTCAATGGGTGACTGCAGCCAAAATTTACAAAAAGTGGGCGGAGTCTACAACAGCCAATCAAATTTCAGCCATTCAATTAAATAGGAAAATTTTAAACTGCTGCCGCTCTTAGACGGTTAATGGCAGCCTCCTCAAAGTTGGCACAGTTGGTCACTGGGGGACTGGGATTAAAATTAAGAAAAGTGGGTGGAGCCAAAACCAACCAATCAGATTTCTTTGATTGGTTTTAATGGGAAAAATTAAGAAGGCTGCCATTCTCTCAGTATTGATGTCAGGGACCTTGAATATCACAAATGTGGTCGCTGGGGGTTTCCACTTCAAGTTTAGAAAAAGTGGGCGGAGCCACCAACAACCAATCAAATTTCATTCATTGATTTTCAATAGAAAAAAATAGAAATGCTGCCATTTTTACACATTAAATGACAGCATTCCCAAACTTTGGTATGTTAGTCACTGAGTGACTGTGGTTCACAATTAGGAAAAAAAGGGGCGGGGCAACAACAGCCAATCAGATTTGGGCCTGAGTTTTGCCACGGCAAGCACCACTCACATTTTCTTCAGGAAATGTACCTCTCTAGTTCCAGTCTCTTATTTAAATCAATGCATGGTTGCTAGGGTAATTTGGACACTATTTACCAGATTGAATAAGATGCAATTGAAGAGCTGCTGAATAAAAAAGCTAAATAACTCAAAAACCACAAATAATAAAAAATGAAAACCAATTGCGAAGTTTCTCAGAATATGACTCTATACATCATACTCAAAAGTGAACCACCCTTTTAATGCAATTCCTTCAAATCCATTTTTGCAGTCATATTTCAGAGAATCAATATGGCTGTGCACCATAATATCTTGGTATTGTGGAGACCTGGGGCCCTTTCTCTTTGTGAGGGGGAAAATTCCAGGGGTGGGGGGAAGACATTCCTCAATACATTGCCACGTACAAGTCTGTGATAGGAAGCTCACCATGGAATGCAGGTTTTCCACATGACCTGTGTGTTATCCCTGACTGCAATACAAAAATCAATACAAGTGAATTGAACGGCATTTAAACAATGTGAGGGCCGGATTTACATAGCTTTCGCCCCTAGGCCCACTGCCATTCGTCGACCCTGTGTGGGTGTGGTCCAAAAATTGCTGCGCTACATGCGGGAAAACATTTTTTGTCCCTCTTTTTACTTCCATAATGTTGGGAGGTATGGAACAGTACTACACAGTTACCTATTGTAAACAATAATGATATTGCTTTCATTTTATACTTTGTACTGACCCAAACATCACCTGATATTTACATGTATTTACAAATCCCCCATACAATAAATGGGTGAATACCCTGAACATACAGTTTTACGTACAAAAGCTTTTTATGCTTTTACAGAACTTCCACAAACCATACATACAAAGTACTGGGAATACCTGTACCTGTTCTATGAAATATAAGGATGGTAATGCAAGAATTCTCTGAACTGTATGAAATCAGTAGCACACTTTTCTATAGAACAAAATGCTGCCTGGTCTCCTATCAAACTAGCTTTTCACCTAGTTGCTTTCCCCAATTGCACCAAGGAGAACCCTTATGAGCAAAGGCAGGTACTGCTGATTAATCCACAATGGATCATTGTTGGATAAGAGCTGTCATAAAGGCAAACATAAATTTTGCATGAAGCCAACTGTTATATAGGTGTTACAAAGGAGTAAGATCAAGAAGACAGCAACACTAAAGAATGTAAGGCAATCTATAGTCCTTAAAAGTGCTACTTAAAGGAGAAGTAAACCCCTTATTAAAACCCTACCCCCCTACCCTACAAAGACCCCCCTCCCTTTCCACCCCAGTGCTACCCCGGGCAAATGCCCCTAACTTTTTACTTACCCCTCGGTGCAGATTCACAGCATCGGGTCTTCTGCCTCTTTAGCAATTTTCGTGACGTTCGGCGCATGCACAATTGACATAAACCTGAAGACCGCTCCAACTGCGCAGATATGGAATATTAAACTTACTTCCCTATGAAGACCAAAGAGAATAAGATAATAATAATTTTAAGGCTGCCGTGAACTCCAATGCCGTGAATCTACACCGAGGGTTAAGTAAAACGTTAGGGGGATTTGTCTGGGGTAGCAGCTAGACTTGTGGAGAGGAGGGTCTATGCCGGGCCGGATTAATGCGAGCGGCGCCCTGGGGGCCAATGCCGGACGCTTCACATACGCGCCCTCCTGCGGCCGCATGGTCCATGGTCCTAGCGCCAGCCTCTGTTTACTTCTCCTTTAAGTTATTTTGGGATTTGTATAAATGCCAAAGGGCATCAGTGTCCACTACTTCTACTTCTCCTTTGTAGGCTTTATCTCCAATGTATTGTTTACCCCACCAGATGTGTGGGCTAACATAGCCTGCACAATAAACAATAGTATTTTCTGTAGAATATCCCTGAATTACATGCTGTGCCCCTTCTCCTCCTGAAACGGGTCTTTGAAAGAAATGGCCTGTTTGCTCTTAAGTCAGGACAAGAGCTTCCCTTCACACTCCTGGACAACAAAGAATGTGCAGGTTCTGCTGCCATTACTGTTACATCCGTCACACCAAAAATGCTGGTTTGGGTAGTATAAAAAAGAACAACACGATAGGTAATAAAACCCATTCAGCTGAGCCATATAATATTTAGGTTATAATCAGTGGTGTAACTAGATATTACAGGGCCCCACAGCAAATTAATTCTAGGGCCACTACCATATCCAGAGGTTGCCCTTTTTTACCAATATATGTTGAAATTGCTCATTATTTTGGGCCATATGGGGCCCCCAATACCTCCTGGGCCCCCCTGCAGCCGCAGGGTCTGCTTCCTCTATAGTTACGCCCCTGGTTATAATATACTAAAAACCCATATATTGAATACCCTTTTTGGATCTGGTGGAACTGATATTTGAGACTATAATGACTATTATGCAGTTTGGTGCCCTATGTTAGAAGCCAAGAGGCCTCATTTAAATCATGGATCTCTAATGAAAATACCAACATAGTTTATTAGAAGGTATATAAGCAATTAAAGAAATATTGTGTCACGTGTAGCTTGTGAACCACTTCACTTTTTGTTTTATTTTTAACAGGACTTCATTTCTTTTTGGTTCACTGTAGAAGTGATGTGTCACTCACTCTCATAAACACAATAAGCAGCTCTGTGCGATGGACTGTTAGGGGCAGATTTATCAAGGGTCGAATTTCGAAGTTAAAAATACTTCGAAATTCGACCATCGAGTTGAAATTCGAATATCGAAGCCGAAGTTTTTTTCATCTAAAATCGGATTCGAAGGATTTCAGCGATCGATTGAATGATTTTACTTCGACTTCCAAAAACGTAGAAAAATGCTCTAGAAGGTCCCTCGTAGACTAACATAGCACTTCGGCAGGTTTAATTTGGCGAAGTATTGAATTCGAAGTTTTTTTTAAAGAGACAGTACTTTTATTATCAAATGGACGAATATTCGAAGTCGTATCCTATTCGATGGTCGAAGTATCCAAAAAACGACTTCAAATTTTTTTACTTCGCAAATTCCCTTGAATTCACTTCGACCTTTGATAAATCTGCCCCTTACTGTAACTGGCACAATATATTGAATAAAGTATTTCTGTCAGGAACAGGTCTGACATCTGAGCGGAAGATATGAATGGACTTGGACGGCAAGTGACAACCAACACCAAAAAAAAGGTTTTTATTTTTATTTGTTTTCTAACATTAGTAAGCGTTGCGAGCACGACCTTTTGCAAGACAGCTTTGCAAGACAGCTTTCGGCTACCTAACGCCGAGTTACGCCCATTCGTCACTCCCGCTACGTAACGCGTCACTACGCTTCCGCGTAGTAGTGACGTCAGTCTCGCGGGATGAGTTTTGCGGCTTTGGGATTTTCTGTAAGGCAGGTGGCTAGAAGCCTCCAGTTAACAGCTTTGCGGGAGGTGTAAGTATCGCTGCGAGTCTGATGGGCAGTATGTATTTACTTGGGGTTATCGGCTGCCCTGCTTTGAGTGAGCTGCAGACTTCCGGCGGAAGCTATGGTGCCTACATGTTCTTTTCGATACACAGCATTCCATACTGCTTGTTTTTTACTACCGGTATAGAGCTGTATAGGGATTGGTTAGATTATGAGTGAAGGTGGTACCTCTGCCCAGTTTATCCAATCCCTAAACGGCTTTACCTGGCATTATAGACCCCAAAGGCCTGGGAAGACTCGCCCCTCAAAAGGTCCCATACATATGTAAATATTTATCTATCTCTATATAAAATACATCCTTTACACACAACTAATTACCCATGGTAATTGAAAAGCGAATTTCTAGTTCTGAGGTGGTTACAGTTCCTTATTGCCCTTATTTTGCTTGCATGGGGGAGTGTATTTCCTGTTGTACCTGTGCCTGTCTCCGCTTCCTGTCTGCAAGAAAAAAACAAATTCCCTTTTGCCTTATGGTTGGGATTCCAGGATAAGCAAATTACTCCTGACAGGAGTCCATACACCAGTGGCCATACACGGGCAGATAAAGCTGCCGATATCGGTCGTTTGGACCGATTTGACAGCTTATCTGCCCGTGTATGGGGGCTTCCGACGGGTCTTCCCGTATCTGGCCACGATATCGATCGGGAAGGTTGGATTTTTAACCGACCGACCCATCTGAGCCCCTTGGCGCATAGTAATTCGATCGTTGGCCATGCGGCCGAACGTTCGAATTACCCCGATATAGCCATGCCGTTAGTGGTATATCGGGGAAAGATCCGATCGTTTGGCGATGTCGCCAAACGAGCGGATCTTTGAGTCTATGGCCACCTTAAAAGAACAAGACAGGGATGTGCAATATGCAAACCTTCAGATATTTAGCTCCTACACCAGCCAAAGGCTGTCCAGGGGTTTGAGTTGTAGTTCAGCGACATCTTCAAGGACTGTAGAATGCGCATGCCTGCGCTAAGGGCATGTGTTTAGGCCCCCTTGAATTCAATTAGAGAAATATAGAAACAACCTGAGTCTGCGTAAACAAAATGTAAACTAGAGTCGGTTGCATAACAAAGTAATTTTGCTGTGTTTATAGTGGGGTAAAAGTACAGTTCAGACCTTTTGCTTTTAATGTTTGTGTTTTTAATGGACTGATACAAGGTCAACACTATCTCGTCCAAGCTTCAGTACATGGGCAGATTGGCACCCTCCCCTTCAACAATATTTTGGTAGGTAAATGTTCAGGGAAAATAGCTGCAAATGCATGACGGTGGATCCTGGGTGAGTAACCACAGGGTGAAGTGTGCTCATGTGAGTAGGTGAATTAGTCCTGAGACTGCCGGAAAAAAAAAAAATCAGCTTTTTAAATGTATGGCCCCAAAGAGGTCTGTTGTTTTCTAAGCACCATTTAGTTGACGGAGGGTTGTTCTAAGCAGACGTCTCACTGCACCTTGAGCCTCGTGCTGGATACTCCCTGATTACTGGTCACTATGTAGGAGCTGTATTGAAATGATGTTCTGTATTGGGCAATAGGCCTCTGTGATGAGAAGCTGACAGTCTCCTCTGGCTGCAACTACATAACGAAAACGCCTGGTGCTGCGTGTTGCATATTTCCTAGTTTTATGTTTATTATAGGGATGCACCAAATCCACTCTTTTGGATTTGGCCGAACCCTTGAATCCTTCGTGAAAGATTCGGCCGAATACCAAACTGAATCGGAATCCTAATTTGCATATGAAAATTATAGGTGGGAAGGGGAAAACATCTCTTCCTTGTTTTGTGACAAAAGTCACGCAATTTCCCTCCCCACCTCCAATTTGCATATGCAAATTAGGATTTGGTTCGGGCAGAAGGATTCGGCCGAATCCCGAACCAAATCCTGGATCCGGTGCATCCCTAGTTTATGATATTTTTTTTAATATAATGTATATGAAGAGGTACAGCATGTAATAGAACACTGCCCACTAGAGGTAAAGATAAAGATTAAAAAAAGGCTATTGTTTGTACACCTGATTTATATTTTTCCTGTCTATTTATATGTCTATCATGTTTTATTTCTTTTTTGCCCTTGCACTTTTTAATTTATAGTTATATATTTTTTCATGTGTTATAGTTCTCGGTAATGTGCCCTGGCTTTTTTTTTTTTTTTTTTTTTTGGGGGACCCTTTTATCTGAAATAAATAGAGCATGCAGAGATATTTGAAACATAACATTTGTAAAAATGTGTGTTCTCTGCCAATTCGTACTGACTGTCAGTATTGTCTGGCAGGTGACAAGTGGATGAAAGAAACTCAATAATAGCTATAAAAGCAAAGCTCGGGGTTTTGCTATGAGTGGCTTTCCAGTAACTGCAGTGGTGAGCCCTTGCTGGGTATGTGTGCATGTATAGCTTTATTTCTAAAGTTTCTGTATACAGTTCATTACAATTTTCCCCATGATAAAGAAATCCATGTCAACGATATCCACTGCATTGGCCCCCAGTAATGCATTATTCTGAATTAGTGACTTTGAAATAACACTCTGCAAACAAATACACTACTTTCCTTTTGTATGCATTCCCATATGTCAGCGCAAGTTTTAAATTCATATTAATATTTAAAGATTTCCTTTATCTATTACACAGAGTGGCTGGCAGACACAGCTACTTACTGAAGCTAAATTGATACCTCCCCCATGACCTTTGTTTTTATGCCCAAAGCCACCTGACTGTGTTAGTCTATAGCACATCTGTTCAGCGTTAACATTTTATTTTTGATACCACAAAATATAGTCATCAGGAGGAAGTGTGTCTTGAGATAAAAGGGGTTTCTCTGTGTATTACAGGTATGGGATCCAATTGACTCAATTTTACCAAAATTATACAATTTTTATATGATTACCTTTGTCTCTGTAATAATAAAACAGTACCTTGTACTTAATCCCAACTAAGATATAATTAATCCTTATTGGAAGCAAAATCAGCCTATTGGGTTTATTTAATGTTCATATGACTTTGTAGTAGACTTAAGGTATGAAGATCCAAATTACAGAAGGATCTCTTATCCAGCAAACACTAGGTCCTGAGCATTCTGGATAACAGGTCCTATACCTGTATATTGTTTTACACTGTTTTAGATATCAATAGGGTGTGAGTAAAATAAATATGTGACCTGTGCAGCATAGCTGCTAAATTAAATAGGGTGTTATTTTCCTACGAATTAATTATCACACACCTGAGGTTACATTTAGTACTACTGAATTTATTTGGATTCATTTGAAATACTGCAGTACTTGTCTTTTTATGTGGTGTATTTATGTTTTCATGACCTTGCATGGGAATGTAAACATTCAGGATCTCAAAATTAAGACAACTGGGATACTGGTAGCCATGTTTATCACTGTATAATGTGCTGAGTTTGACTTTGTTGCTAAGGAGGAATGGAAAAATATTGAACCACAAAGGGAGCTTGAATCCATGTCAGAAAACTATGAAAAGCTGTGAAACCTCTAGGTGTGGTGAGATGGATAAGAATAGGCCTGTATTGCTCGTCTCCACTGATACACCTCAGTACAGCTCTGTCATCTATTGGTCTCTAAAATTGTTTCATTGAATTGTTACCTGTAGAGGATGTCATGCCATTTATCAATATACAGTATACTCGTGCATTTAAAGGGACAGTGACACCAAAAGATGAATATGTATCAAAGTAATTAAAATAGTTCCTCTGTACTGATAAAAGCTGTGTGTTAGCTTAAAGGGATCCTGTCATCGGAAAACTTGTTTTTTTTCAAAACGCATCAGTTAATAGTGCTACTCCAGCAGAATTCTGCACTGAAATCCATTTCTCAAAAGAGCAAACAGATTTTTTATATTCAATTTTGAAATCTGACATGGGGCTAGACATTTTGTCAATTTCCCAGCTGCCTGGTCATGTGACTCGTGTGCTTTCTGGCAGGCTGCTGTTTTTCCTTCTCAATGTAACGGCGTGTGTCTCAGTGGGACATGGGTTTTTACTATTGAGTGTTGTTCTTTGATCAACCAGGCAGCTGTTATCTTGTGTTAGGGAGCTGTTATCTGGTTACCTTCCCATTGTTCTTTTGTTTGGCTGCTGGGGGGGGGAAGGGAGGGGTGATATCACTCCAACTTGCAGTACAGCAGTAAAGAGTGATTGAAGTTTATCAGAGCACAAGTCACGTGACTTTGGGCAGCTGGGAAATTGACAATATGTCTAGCCCCCATGTCAGATTTTAAAACTGAATATAAAAAAATCTGTTTGCTCCTATGAGAAATAGATTTCAGTGCAGAATTCTGCTAGAGCAGCACTATTAACTGATTCATTTTGAAAAAAATGTTTTTTCCCATGACAGTATCCTTTTAAGAAAGACTACTATAGTTCATATAAACAAGCTGCTGTGTAGCCATGGGGGCAGTCATTAAAGCTGATGGGGACAAAAGGAGAAAAGTTACACAGCACATTACAGATAAGCCCTGTATAATACAATGGTGTTTTAGCAGTTTTGTGCTGTGACCTGTGCCTTTTCGTCTTTTTTTCCCATCTTGAATGGCTGCCCCATTGCTCCACAGCAGCTTGTTTATATATTGTTTTCTTTGAAACAACTGTGCCTGTAATTCAAGGTCTTTCTGATTCTATTCTTTTCTTTTGACTCTGAATTTGTCAGAAATCTTGCGAGGAGCACCTGGTTGTGGCTGGTTTAGGATGAAATAATGTTCTTTCCGCTTCCAGATTATGGCCCCAATTGTGCTCACTGGAACATTCAGAAGCTTAGAAATACTTCTGTAACCAATACCATCAGTATGTTTTTCAACAATAAGGTTGTGAAGGTCTTGAAAGAGCTCCATGCTTTTACCCATCATGAGATGCTTCTTGTGTGATACCTTGGTGATGAAAAACCTTTTTATTGGCCATCAATTAGGACTAGACCAGCTGATATTTATTTTCACTGATAGGGGACAGGGTTGCTTTCTAAATACTGACAGATTTCAGCAAGTTTCTTGGCTTTCCTTGACTTTTTGCACCTCTTTTTCATCATGTGTTCAATACGTATTCCCTGTGTCATTTAACTTTATTTACATAATTTATGGACTTATTTGTAATGATTTCTTTGTATGTGTGGATTACATGGGCTGTTACCGATATCTGATGTATATTTCAAAGCCCCATTAGAAATACATTTACTGAGAAAACCGTTGACGTGTTCAATGCTCAATTTCACTGCTGTCATTTGTGAAAAATTCACAAATGTGTCGAGGTTATTGGAAAGTGTAGGAAGAGAGCAACAAGAAAGACAAGTGTCAAATAGCAAAAGTCTGTCCAAATCTGAGTCAGAGATGGGACTAGGAGAAAACCCAGTGTAATCAGGATTAGAACTCTGAGCTTCTTGCAATAAGGTAATGAGAAAGGAACAAGACGAGTCTAAAATCTGTTAAACCTAATGCACACATGAAGCAAACCGTAAACGTGAAATATAACTGGCAAGGATTGTTTTCTGAATTGGGGGTTTAAGGGCAGAGACACACGGTCTCCCTCCCCCTCCCCCCCCCCCGTCTAGGACACCCGCGATACTAGAACAAATACTGGTCACCTGCGACGCCCCAAAAAAGAATTTGTGGCCTGTGATTTTGCTCCTGCAACTCACTCCTGCAGTCCCCCTAAACAGAAAGAGCAGACCTAGGCCCCACTGCAGCCACAGAGTCTGCTTCCTCCATAGTTACATCAGAGATGCATTGTTTAATTTGAAATGTATTTTGTTCTTTCTACAAAATTCGATCAGATTATTTTCTAATACTCCTTTAAATAAACCCCTGTAATCTGGACATTTTTTTAAAAGGGCAAGTCAACTCCAAGATAAAAATAAAAAAAACCTAATAAGCAACTTTGCAATATACATTCATTACAGATTTTCTATGTTTTTTTTTTTTTTTAAAGTTCTTTGTATATGTATTGCTATTGAAAGCACTTTGTCTGTCCCTCTCTATTCTCTGCCCTGATGTTGATACACTGTAACAAGACAGCTGATTAACATACTGTTTTTTTTTTTTTAAATAATTTTAAAAATTCTGAACACTTTAAATGAATGTATATTGGAAATTTGTATAAAATTATGTTTTCATTTATTGGGAAAATTTTAATTGTGGTGTTGACTTGCCCTTTAACAAGAAATGATGAGCTTTGTGCAAAAAGTCCATTCCTTCCCCAAGTTGCAGTCTATGTCTAAAATTTACTGATAAGGAGGAGTTCTTGATACTAGAGGTTATTCTGTGGACTGGTTTTAATCTGTTCCTCCCACAAATATTCTAAAGAACGATGAAGTAGCTTATTTTTTTAATTAAATTTTTTTTTTACTGTTTGCTTTTTTCTTGAATTAAACAGGTCAAACATATAAGAACATATAAGAACAATAGGCAAAGCATATATCGGCATAAACCCTATTTATTAAACTAATGTTGAACAAAGGCTGTACTGCCCCTTTACGTTAGTGTTTGACAACAGCAGAGCTGTCTGTTGGAACTGTGCCTAGAAGCTTGCACTTTCCTTATAAAACCTAAAGAACACAGAAAAGCCAGTTTGCAAGCAAACACATGTAATAGAGTTATAGAGGTCTATAGAGTGCATGAGTGAATTTTTATCAATTTCTAAGCTTTTTAGCCAAGTATATATTTTACTATCCTGCTTAGTATCCTGAAATCAGACTCTAAATAGAACACGAGGTTTGCTTGTTAATATATGTTTGTTGGCTCATTGCATGCATGTGTATGACGCTGATACCATCAACAGTTTTTATGTTTGCCATAATTTGTGTAAGACACTTTCACATGATAGACTCTGTGTTAGACACACAATTCTACCAGGCACATTTATCAAAGGTTGAATTTCAAATTCATGTTTTTAAAAGCTCCCCTAAACTCCCATAAATTCGAAATTCATCTAAATGTATCAATAAAATAGAATTTTTGAATTGAATCAACCCAAAAACTCGAAGCAAATTCGATTTGAATTAAGAAAAAAAAACTCGATTTGAGTTTTTTTCTCGGGGAAAAAAACTCGAATGTCGGGCTGCAAATAGCTCAAAATTCATCTCTGGACCTCTCCCACCCAGCAGATTTTAGGTGGCGAATAGTCTAATTCGAATTCTTAAAGGGACAGAGTGATAAATCTCGAAAATTGAATTAGAATATTTTTAAAAAAACTAATTTAATTTGAATAACTCCCTAGTCGAATTTGACAGTTTTCAAATGTAACCTTACAAGTTAGAGCTGTATCAGAGCCTCAGAGCCTCAGATTATACTTTCATGTACCGTGTGTATTTAACTAATAGATATCCTTTCTAAGACAATGATAGTGAATCGGCTTGCAGTACAGGTATGGAACCTGTCCAGAATGCTTGGGACCTGGGGTTTTCCAGATAATGGATCTTTCCATAATTTGGATCTCCATTCCTTAAATTTACTAGAAATTCATGTAAAAATTAAATAAATCCAATAGGTTGGTTTTGCCTCCAATAAGGATTAATTATACCTAAATTGGGATCAAGTACAAGGTACTGTTTTATTATTGCAGAGAAAAAGGAAATCATTTTCAAAAATTTTGATTATTTGTATAAAATGGAGTCTATGGGAGACAGCCATTCCGTAATTTGGAGCTTTCTGGATAACTGATCCCATACCTGTTTAGATATGGTAGATGTGTCTGATGTTTTGCAGCTAAGATTTAGGATTAGAAGTGGATGAGGTATGTTAGCATCAGAATTACAACAGACGGGGGATGGGTATGTAAGGTACGGGGGTCCCCGTGATCTCTTTACTCTGGGCCCACTGGTGCCTTAATAAAGCAACCCTATCAGAAATTATATTTTCAGATATTTTAGACATCATGGTGAATTTTGATATTTTGGAATGTTTTATTAGGGTTTACATTGCCTTTGTTTTAAGGGATACTGTCATGGGGAAAATGGGTTTTTTTTTTCCAAAACGCATCAGTTAATAGTGCTGCTCCAGCAGAATTCTGCACTGAAATCCATTTCTCAAAAGAGCAAACAGATTTTTTTTATATTTAATTTCGAAATCTGACATGGGGCTAGACATTTTGTCAGTTTCCCAGCTGCCCCCAGTCATGCGACTTGTGCTCTGATTTAGCCAATCTTTACTGCTGTACTGCAAGTTACAGTCACATCACCCCCCTCCCTTTCCCTCCCAGCAGCCTAACAACAGAACAACGGGAAGGTAACAAGATAGCAGCTCCCTAACACAAAATAACAGCTGCCTGGTAGATCTAAGAACAGCATTCATTAGTAAAATCCATGTCCCACTGCGACTCCTTCAGTTACATTGAGTAGGAGAAACAACAGCCAGCCAGAAAGCAGTTTCATCCTAAAGTGCTGGCTCATTCTGAAAGCACATGACCAGGCAAAATGACCTGAGATGGCGCCTACACACCAATATTATACATTGAAAAAAAAATACACTTGCTGGTTCAGGAATTACATTTTATATTGCAGAGTCAATTATTTGCAGTGTAAACCGTGTAATTTAGAAAAAATGACATCATAAAAATCATGACAGAATCCCTTTAACGTGCTGTTTTTTCCCCCCAGACTTCAGACAAAAGGCAACAGAAACATGAACAGCCTAGCCGTAAAGCAAATTGTCAATGACATCTGCAAGTCTCCAGAGGACAAGCGAGAGTACAGAGGCCTGGAGCTAGCAAATGGAATCAGGGCCATCGTTATTCGTGACCCCACCACTGATAAATCTTCTGCAGCTCTGGATGTTCATATCGGTAGCACAGCCTTTATTTTGCCAATATCAAGTTTGTGTCAGAAATCCCATTACCTCTGCATTATTTCGGTCCAGTAAACATAACTTGAATCCTGTTAATTTTTCTTCATAGGAATATCCATTTTTAATTCAAGTCACTCTCATTCGTGGATCAGTAAAGATGACTAAGCAAATTATTATCCTCCCTGTTCTATTATTAAAAGAATGTTTGACAAAGGCTTTTGAAACAACTCCCTGAATATGCAAAGCATATAGGCCACATGTAAAGCAGTCCAGCTAAAGTCAAATACGAGCTCTTCATCCCAATCCATTTAAAAATTAAATTTTCATGGTTTGTAACAATCAATTTATGTTGAGCTTGATATACAAGGCCCCGTTTACATCTGTGTTTTTAATGCAAGTGCAATCATTATGGCTAATAGGATCTAGACTGATGCTTGGTAGTAAGACTATTCATAGCAGTGAGGTCTTTATAAATGGAGATAATGAGTTTTTGCCCAATCGGGAAACTCCTTACTGCCAAATTACTGCGGTTTTTGATTTACATTGTCCTGCTGTTAGGGATATACCAAATCCAAGATTGTCTTTGGGATTCTGGTGAATCCTAGAACGTTTGTGCAGGATCTGCCCCCTGGATCTTAAGTGGTTAGCTGGACCAAATTTAAAGGAGACATTTTACGTAAAAAAAACAAGAATGTACCAGAGTTGGTAGTCACGTTCAGTTTTCTAAATGTTCTGAGCGGGTTGAGGTACTCCTCTTCTGGTTTGGGTCATTATGCTCCTTCTTTGGTTGAAACTGGAGATTGTAGGAGGAGGCATGGGATGAAGCCCAGAGCAGGAGGAGGAGTCACGTTTAACAAGTTAGTGTCCATTCTCCAGCTGCTGGATCTTCATCCCCCTGTGTCCCCCAATAAGACAAGAGAAAAAGATTTAACGGTGAGTACAAAAATCTTTCTCTTGCCTATTTGGGGGACACAGGCACAGTGGGGATGTCCCAAAGCAACCCATGAGGGTGAGCCACTGAGCCCTTTTTTTTTTTTTTTTTTTTCAATTTTATCCCATATGTCTCCTTTAAACCCTTAAAATAACTTGACATTGGGTTTGGTCACCTGAACGCATCAAATTGTTGTCCATAGTTAATGCAAATTATTTCTAATATTTGAATATGCAAAGCAGGGTTTCTTTTTTGTGAAATTAAACCTAAAATTGTGGATTCTGGGTCTCCTTATCTGCTGCACAGTTGTTGTTGTTTGCACCTTTTTAAAAAAAAAAAAAAAATCTGAATTTTATTGTCTTTAATGCTATGAAAATATCTGTTACATGTAGCAAAACACTATGTTTGAAGAATTCTGTATAATTTTTTTACTTATTGCTGCATTTCCTTTCTAAGGATCCCTATCTGATCCCAGCAATATCGCTGGTCTTGCACACTTCTGTGAGCACATGTTATTCTTGGGGACTCAAAAATATCCAAAAGAAAACGAGTACAGCCAGTTTCTCAGTGAGCATGCTGGCAGCTCCAATGCCTTCACTAGTGGAGAACACACCAACTACTACTTTGACGTGTCCCATGAACATCTGGAAGGTGCCCTCGACAGGTAACAAGCAGAAACATCAGTGCAAAAGTAGACTCCGTAGGGGGGACCTAAATCCCCCAAAAATTAATTGATGTAAGCTTGCAGTGATTTTTTTTGAGCACTTTTAAAACTTGCATACATTTTCTGTTTTTAGTGGTTTCTGAGATATTTTTTAGACTATTTTAAACTACTAGATGTTTTGATATATAGGTTTGCCCAGGAGCAGTAACCCATAGCAACCAATAAGAGGTTTGCTTTTAAACAGGTTGACAGTAAATGCTACCTGCTGTGAGTTACTGGTCCTGGGTGATCTTAGTGCCTTTTATTACATAACCTTCATAGGGAGTAAAAAATAACTTGGTCCTTCAGATTAATACCTTGACTGATTTGTATAATTTGATCTGTTTTTTCAGGTTTGCCCAGTTTTTCCTTTGCCCCTTGTTCGATGAAAGCTGTAAGGACCGTGAAGTGAATGCCGTGGATTCTGAGCATGAGAAAAATCTAATGAACGATGCCTGGAGACTATTTCAGCTGGAGAAAGCCACAGGAAATCCCAATCATCCATTCAGTAAATTTGGAACAGGTTTGTGACAGTTTAGTAGTGTGCTGTGTACAGTTCTTTAGTTTATATTTATGTTTTAAAGCAGAGGTGCTAAAAAGGTAGCTGTCAAGCTCAGTATCACTTAGATGGGGGTAGTTCAACTTTATATTAACTTTGGTATGATGTAGAGAGTGCTTGTCTGAGAGACATTTTGCAGTTTGTAAAGAGGTTGTTCACCTTCCAAACACTTTTTTCAGTTCAATTGTTTTCAGATTGTTCACCATAAACAAAGACTTTTTCCAGTTGCTTTCCATCTTTTATTTTTTTTTACTGTTTCCCTAAAATTTAAGTTTAAAGTTGAATGTTCCTGCCTCTGGTGTCTAAATTTGGCAGCTCAGTAATCCAGGGGAATTCAGAACTGTTACAAATTGCTACTTTTAGTTGATAAAATTAGTTGATACATTTCTCAGCAGCATCTTTGTAATATTAGCAACCACTGTATCAATTCTAACAGCTGCCTTTAATGAATCTCAGGGATTCTGCTCAGCCGGAACAAAGATAAGAAATGTATCTACTAAATGTATCAATTTAAATAGTTAAAAGTCCGCGACCTCCCCCCTTCCCAGAGCTGCTTTAGAAGTTGAAAAATGAAACTTTACACTTAAATATTAGAAGAACTGACACAAATAGAAATTAGAAAGTAACTGGAAAAAGTCTTTATTTCTGGTTTCTGAAACCACCTTCCAAACACTTTTCAGTTCAGCTGCTTTCAGATTGTTCACCAGAAATAAAGACTTTTTTTTTCAGTTACAAGTATGGGATCTGTTATCTGGAAACCCGTTATCCAGAAAGATCCAAATTACAGAGAGGCTGTCTCCCGTAGACAAATAATTCAAATAGTTAAAAATGATTTCCTTTTTCTCTGTAATAATAAAACAGTAGCTTGTACTTGATCCCAACTAAGATATAATTAATCTTTATTGGAAGCAAAACCAGCCTATTGGGTTTATTTAATGTTCATATGACTTTGTAGTAGACGTAAGGTATGAAGATCCAAATTACAGAAGGATCTCTTATCCAGCAAACACTAGGTCCTGAGCATTCTGGATAACAGGTCCTATACCTGTATATTGTTTTACACTGTTTTAGATATCAATAGGGTGTGAGTAAAATAAATATGTGACCTGTGCAGCATAGCTGCTAAATTAAATAGGGTGTTATTTTCCTATGAATTAATTATCACACACCTGAGGTTACATTAAGTACCACTGAATTTATTTGGATTCATTTGAAATACTGCAGTACTTGTCTTTTTATATGGTGTATTTATGTTTTTATGACCTTGCATGGGAATGTAAACATACCTGATTTTCTATTAGACTTAAAGAGATACTGACACCAGAAAATGACCTTTTTTTTTTATATCAATCATAACATTATCTTTGAATGCTATTTATAATTTTGCCATAAAAGTATTTGCATGATACTTTTACATTACCTTTCTTACCCACATGTTCCTCTATGAGGGGGTTGCCATATTTGTGAAGCAGGAGTCCGTTAGCATTAGAAACTATAATAGACAGGCTGAGATGGGACAGTCAGGTTGGCAAAACATTCAGGTTTAGGAACTTTAAGTAATAATCATTTACAAAAGCAGAACTATCAGCAAAAAACGTGACCTATAGGTAACTTAATGTAGATTAATATTTTAAAAAGAAATGTCAGTATCACTTAGAGATGCACAGAATCCAGGATTCGTTTTGGGATTCGGCCTGTTTCAGCAGGATTTGGATTCGGCCGAATCCTTCTGCCCGGCCGAACCAAATCCTAATTTGCGTATGCAAATTAGGGTCAGGGAGGGAAATCGCTTGACTTTTTGACATAAAACAAGGAAGTAAAACATTTTTTCCCCTTTCCACCCGTAATTGCATGTACATCTGCATTTTGGGATTTTACTCAAAAATGTTTTTATTTATTGGAAACAAGTTTATCCAACAGTAATTGAATTAAATAGCGTTAAAATAGATGATTAGTATTCAGCTACAATCTGGGCTGCACAGTCAAAGCTTACAGGAGAAGGAAACCCCCTGGGCGCAAACCCCCTCCCCTGTGTTGCCCCTCCTCCCCCCTGGCCTACCTGTCCCCCTGGGCAAATGACCCTAACTTGTTACTCACCCCTCTGCGCAGGTCCTGTCCACAGAGTTCACAGTCGCCATCTTCTCCCACGCGCGTCTTCTTCCTGCTGTACCGGCGTCTTCTGGCGCATGCGCAGTAGAAACAGTTACCGGTACGGATCTACTGCGCATCCGCCGAATGTCCCGAAGTGTAATCGGAAAACTTTGTGACATTCGGCGCATTCGGGGAGGGGGGAGGGGTTTTGCGCACAGGGGGTTTCCTTCTCCTTTAAGTAAACCTGTGGGTTGTTGTTATACCGATTACAGGATGGTCATCTCACATTTTAGCCAAATAATTAAAAGATTTTAAAATGATTTCTCAGAAATAATAATACCGGAGGTTGTACTTGATCTAAACTAAGATAATTAATCTTTATTGGAAGCAAAACCGCCTATTGGGTTTATGTGATGTATACATGATTTTCTAGTTGACTTAAAGTATGAACATCCAAATTACGGAAAGATCAGCTATGTGGAATACCACAAGTCTCGAGCATTCTGGATAACCGGTCCCATTCTTGTGTATATATGTCATTCTGCTGTGTTGTACTATACAACAATGTATACATCAAATATACAGATGGCATACAAATACTTACTAATGCAAGACCTCATTAGAGCTTACAATCTAAGGTGGGTACTTACAGATTGGTATATAGTGGGGGTTACTTCATTGCTAATATATTTATAGACTAAGACACAATTTAAACAATGCTGGGCAACAAGCAATACCAGCTTGTTGCCAGACTAGTGGGCCGTAAAAAGACCAGCAAATTACTCTTGAGATTAATAACTGTAGAAATAAAAAAAAGTAAAAAATGAACTGCCACACACAGAAACAGTTGGCTAGGTTAGTAGTTGGAGCGTTTGACCCTCCGCTATATTAGCGTTATGGGGACATGGCAACAGCATTTTGTACGAGTGCTTTGTGTGTGAAGGATTATGTGCAGTCTCAAACAGAGCCATAACCATCACACTTATTTACTGATACATCTAGAATAGGCCTCCCCTAACGAAGCACCTTGGGCCACCCAAATGGGTGAAATGGTGCGAATATGGAGAGCACAGTTATGCTGTTATAGAAGATTGGGAGTAGAGGATGCAAATATCTCACCTGGATTTATTTATTTTTTTCAATTTTTAGGCAACAAGCTTACCCTTGAGACAAGACCAACTCAGCAAGGGATTGATATCAGACAAGAGTTGCTTCAATTTCATTCTACATATTATTCATCTAATTTGATGTCCTTGTGTGTCCTCGGAAGAGGTAAACATTACATATTGATACTTTTTTTTGTGTACTAATGTTATAGGTGCTTTCTTCCAGTGGTTTTTGAAAAGTTTACTTTTTTTAAAAGTTCCCATGCATTTCCATTAAAGAACTACTACATCATTCTCATTTTTTTGTGTATTGGTCTAATAGAAATAGTTAGGCTACGGTCCGACAGTGTTGTTTCACAGTCTGCGGATAAACACAGCCTGAATGCTTTCCTCCTCTCCGTGATGTTTCTACACCTGCAAGCACATCGCTGGACTTGATTCTGATACACAGTGTATTTCTGCATTAAAATGCCTCTTTTGACCATAACCTAATGCTGGCCATACATAAGGAGATCTGCTCGCCAAACGACCAGATCTCTCCCTGATTTGCCCACCTTCAGGTTGGCGATATGGGTTTGATCCGATTGTGGGCCCAATGATTGGATCATGACAATGAGAAAACGGGCAGTCAGATTGAGGACTGCATCAACGAACTATTGCGGTCCTCAATCCAAAGAGATAATAAGCCCTGCTTATAGACATCTGGCCAACTTTCAGTCAGATATCGATCGGGGAAGACCGTCTGGGGGCCCTGTACATTGGGTAATAAACTGCCGATTTAATCTGCCAGCATCTTATATCTTCCCGTGTATGGGGGCCTTAAAGAGGTGGTTCACCTTCAAACAACTATTTGGTTTCAGATAGATCACCAGAAATAACGACTTTTTCCAATTACTTTCTATTTTCTGTGTGTCACAGTTTTTCTAATATTGAAGTGTAAAGTGTAATTTTTCACCTTTTAAAGCAGCCCTGGGAGGGGGAGTCGCCGACCCTGTAAACTGTTCTAAATTGATACATTTAGTTGATACATTTCTTATCTTTGTCCCTGCTGAGCAGAATCTCTGGGTTTCATTACAGGCAGCTGTTAGAATTGATACAATAGTTGCTAATACTCCAGAGATGCTGCTGAGAAATGTATCAACTAAATGTTGCAAAATTGTAACAGTTTAGAGTCTGCACCTGAATTACTGAGCTGTCAGACTCAAACACCAGAGACAGGGACATTTAACTTTAAACTTAGATTTTGGAAAAACAGTAAAAAATAAATAATGGAAAGTAATTGAAAAAAGTCTTTATTTCTGGGAAACAATCTGAAACCAACTGAACTGAAAATAGTGTTTGGAAGGTGAACAACCCCTTTAAAAGGTCATTGATAGTTAAATCAGAAGATAAGTAACGTTACTAAAGATTTTGCTGACTGCCCTCAGGCTGACCGGCTATAACCTTCCTTGTGGCCTCCCGAAGGCTTCCTGTAGCTCTGATTTTTGCCCCATGTTTTCTTTATTGCAGGCTGTCAGGACAGTTTGAAAGCCACTCACCCCAAATCTTTGCAAAGGCTATGAGTTTGCCTCTCCTTCTATATGTGTGCTGCTGAAGTTTGCATGCATCTTTCATAGCTTCTACCCAGACCACAATAGAAGGGGCTGTATCAGATTTCCAACATTTTGTAATGAGCCTACAGGCCTGGAACAGAGCTTTGGCTAGAAATGTTATCTGTATGCATATCTGGGGATGTGTTGACACCCAGGAGACACATTAATGAATCAGTTGGCAGTATTTGTGCAGTCATATTGTGTCTCAACAGCGTTTCTTATCCAGTGGAAGACAGCACTCTATTTTTTATCTAATTAAATTAAGGGTCTTAGGCCTTTCACCATTGTACCAGGCCAGTGTAGCAGTGCGCAAGAGTCTTTTCTTTAAGTGACATTTGTCAAGTATCTGTATTTTATGGTCCAGGGCTGAAATATTCCTTAAATTCTTTTTTTTTTTTTCCAGTGTTTATGAAACCGAAAATTGTAATGCCGTCTGAATATCATCTTTGTTTGTTATTGCAGAATCTCTTGACAGCTTGACAGAACTGATAATAAAGCTATTTGCGGAGGTTGAGAATAAAAATGTGCCCCTCCCAGAATTCCTTGATAATCCTTTTCAGGAAGAACACCTTCGGGTGAGTTCAATATAAATAATTTTGTGTTATAGCTTTTAACACGTTAAAGGGGAACTATTGCGAAAATGAAAATTTAATATTAGCTTCATCATACTGAAATAAGAAACTTTCTAAGTACAATCAATTAAAAATTCTGTACTGCTAGTAAACGAAAGGAAGCCTCCGTATAAGATATATTGGATCATTCATCTGCCACCCAAGACAGAATAAAGAGAAGATGCTAAGAGAGGAATAGTGAATATAAACTTGATTATTTCAGAAACCATGCAGAAGTTTTAATTGATTATATTTAGAAAGTTTCTTCAATATGAGTAAGCTTATATTAAATTTTAATTTCGCGCTCTGGCTTTTTGACAAGGCCTCTAAATGAGCACTGATTTGGCCACCAACATGGTAATCGTTTGGGTCTTGGCCGAATGATTAGATCATAACTGGGAGCTTACAGACCCTATCAGGAGAGGACCAGGTATTCATACCTGCCCAATTGAGCTCTGGCTGATTTTTCTTACATGGTCTGATAAGCTGCCAACTTGGTCTGCAGCCCTGATGTCGGTGCACACATTTACCCAAGGGTGATTTTGGGTCAGCAGTTACTTAGAAGCTAGTAATAAGTTTATGTGCACTGCCACTTCTTTAAAGGTTTAGAGATGTTTTTATGGGCTATTACAAAGTAGGTGATTTGATTTGATTACCTTGCAGTTTAGCTTAAGTGCCCTTTAACAAACCAACTCTTTTAAAAAAAAAAGGTAATCTTAGTCTGCTAGACATGTATGCCATTTGGCATGAAACAGACATATAAATTATACCTGAGCTAATCTATATTCCTAATTAATATTTTTAGCAAATGTACAAGATCGTGCCCATTAAGGATATCCGAAACCTCTACGTCACGTTCCCAATTCCCGATCTTCAGAAATATTACAAGTCTAACCCAGGCCATTACCTTGGTCATCTCATCGGCCACGAGGGACCTGGAAGTCTGCTCTCTGAACTGAAGGCCAAAGGTAACTCACAAAAACAGCATTTCCCGAGCATTCTGGATAACAAGTCCCATACCTGTATAGTGTCCTGCTTTTCTGTTTCTCAGCCTTGAAATGTATACCTTGTACTTGTGTATTGTACCGGTACTTTTTTAATTAAAAATATTCTGGCTTGTGATTTGATAGGCTGGGTAAATACTCTTGTTGGGGGACAAAAAGAAGGTGCCAAGGGATTCATGTTTTTCATCATCAATGTGGATCTGACTGAAGAAGGCCTGTGTAAGTATTAAATTCAAATCTTAGAGTACCTTGATTGTAAACAGGACTTTTGTGTGACTGAGCATGTGATATTAAGTAGTATTAAAAACCGGCATGGATTTTTCATTGAGATCCCCTTAAAGGAGAACTAAAGTTTAACCAAAGAAGCAGGCTAGAAATGTTGTATGTTATGTTCAACCACAGCCCCTTTAGCAGTAAAGATCTGTGTCTCCAAAGATGCCCCAGTAGCTCCCCATCTTCTTTTCACTGCACATCCTCCGTGCTGCTGTCAGTTACTGAGCTTAGGGACCCACTCACAATATACAGTACACATAGAATAGAAATGTCACAATATAAGGCTGATTACTAATTAATACAGATAATTACTACATAGCAGCACAGAAACCAGTGCAATTAGCATCATAATTTAATAATCAGCCCTGTAGCATCAGCTTATATTACAGACCAACTTCATTTTCTGCTGGATAATTAGTGACGACCCCCTAAGCTTAGCTTCTCAACAGCTGCTCAGAGCCGTGTCGCAGACACCATCCAAGATGGTGGCCCCCTGTTTCAAGTTTGAAGTCCTGGATCATTGCTGCTATTGACAAGCTGAAACTTTAGGATGGTGCAATAGGTTCAGTATATAAAATATGGCATTTTTAGCC
Source organism: Xenopus laevis (assembly GCF_017654675.1). Classification (NCBI taxonomy): domain Eukaryota; kingdom Metazoa; phylum Chordata; class Amphibia; order Anura; family Pipidae; genus Xenopus; species Xenopus laevis. The sequence continues at coordinate 20,419,401 of NC_054383.1, forward strand.
ATATTTATTTTTAGAGTTTTGTTCTCCTTTATCCCATGAAGACGTTTCTTATTGTGCCGAGTGAGAATTTTTAATGTTTGCAGTTAGTCACATGAGCAGAAGCTTGCATATTTTTTTTTTACTCTCCTAAGCTGGTTTTCATTTATTGCCCCTGGCTTGGCAACAGATAACTGCAAATATGCAAGTTGAGAAGTTCCATGGGCACAGCTGGCCGATATATAGTTTTACAGTTTGGCTGATGTCGGCCATGCTGTGCAACTGTTCCTAAGTCACCTTGAAGCATTTATGTTGGCAGACCTTTGGGCCATTTTGTTGATAGTCTAAATAAAAGCTAAAATAAATTACAATACTAAGGCTTTACTCTTATGCATAATCTGCAATCGTTAAGTGTCTTTACTTTCTAAATAAGAACTTAAAGCAACAGACCAAATTATAAAACTTTTGAGCATTTCACGAATGAGGGAGGAACTGATTTGAGTTTGAGGATTCTTATGTAAATGTTTTCTTTGACTTGCCTCATGTAATAATGATTTCTTGTTCCTTTGTTAGTGCATGTGGATGACATCATTTTCCACATGTTTCAATATATCCAAAAGCTCCGGACAGAAGGCCCCCAAGAGTGGGTGTTCCAGGAATGCAAGGTAGCCCACTGTCCAGTCTTTAGCCTTTTCTCTGGGCTGCCCTACAGTTTGGCAGCCGCTGCCCTAGAACACTAATGGGTTAAATATGTTGTTGTGTTTGTGATCATAACTATTCTTTACTTTATAGGATCTGAATGCAGTGGCCTTTCGATTCAAGGATAAGGAGCGACCAACAGGATATACATCTAAGCTTGCAGGATTGCTGCATGTAAGTAAAGGCATCTCTTTTACTAACTGAAATTATGGGTTTCTAAAAGCTCGATATCTATTTTGGGGTTACCAGTAATCTGTATCACTCAACGCTTAGGGGCAGATTTATTAAAGGAGAAGAAAAGTCGTCTTGCACTTGGAGGTGCCAAATCAGCAGTTTTCTGCTGATAGGAGCACCGGCCCGGGGTTTCAGGTAAGTCAATACAATCACTTGGGGATGCCTAACATTTGGCACCCTCAAGTGCAAGAACACTTTCCTTCTCCTTTAAGGTTTGAATGGTGAATTCGAATTTTCAATTTTTTTTTTTTTTTAATCAAAGCCCACAAATGTAAATTTAAATGTGAGATTCCCATTCGAGTGTGAGTAAATTTGAATTTATTAGAATTGATTAGGAAATCTGATAAATCTGCCCCTTGCAGTAAGTATTGTTGCTATAAGAGAAGGAAGCTGTCCTGCAAATGATGTTGTATGTGCCTTTTCTGGATAGGAATAATATGATGCAAAAAAGTTTCATGTGTTGAATTTTAAGTGATAGTACAATTACACTTACGTTCACAAAGTACAGTTCATTTCCATAGTACTGGTGGTAGAGTGTAAGACATAGATAAGACATTCATATCAATTGTTCTACTAAATAGCAGAGTAAATCAAATCATATATGGCTAATCTCAAAAATGTACTCTCACCGATATGACCCTAGTTATCCATGAGTTAAAATTTGTCTTTCAAAAATCTGTCGGTGGACTCACATGGAAAATGAACTGCTGATAATACTTGTGTCCTACTTGCTCTCTTTGACACTATTTAGATGGGCACTAGATGGCGCTGCAATACTGGGCTCTGCATATTATCACTGTGAGCTTTCCTAGGGAGATAGCATTGGTGTCTTAAATATAAATGTGTGTGTGTGTGTGTGTGTATACACCACCACATCCCCACCCCCAACCCATTCAGAGAACTTCTAGCCACAGATTCCATATTGAATTAACAAATAAAGATGTATTGGGACTATGGGCTAACATACACATTATTTTGCAGTACTATCCCCTAGAAGAAGTACTGTCTGCTGAGTATTTACTGGAAGAATTCAGGCCAGACTTGATAGAAATGGTTCTTGATAAACTGAGGCCAGAAAATGTCCGGTAAGTTTTCTGTATTTTCTACATCATCTTATGGGCTTGTCCATTACAGTTGCCTAAAACTAACAAGATTCCATTCCTAACAAGATTCCATTCCATTACTAAAGAATGACCAAAAAAAACTCTGTTAAAGGGGTTGTTCACCTCTGCTTTAACTTTTTTTTAAAGTCTTTATTTGAATAAGAGTCTGGAATATGAATTGGAGAGGCCTGAAAAGAAAGATGAGTAATAAAAAGTAGCAATAACAATACATCTGTAGCCTTACAGAGCATTTTTTTTTTTATATATAAAAGCTGGAAAGAGTCAGAAGAGACAGGCAAATAATTTAAAAAAAAATATTAAAAATAAATAACGAAGACCAATTGAAAAAGTGCTTAGACTTGGCCATTCTATTTCAGACTGTTTTGCAACAAGGGCAGATTTTTTTGTTGTGTGATCTTATTCCCTTGTGCTCATCAAGATAAATCTGCAAGTCTATATGTAGCTCTGCTCTACCAGGCTCCTCTGGGTGCCATCTTGCAATAGCTGGCCAACCCACACTGGCTGGTGGAGAAAAGGTATGACGTGGCCTATTTAAAGGAGAAACAAAGGCTAAAATTAAGTAAGCTTTATCAGAATGGTCTATATAAATAAACTAGTAAACCCTCAAAGTAATGCTGCTCTGAGTCTTGAGTCACAGAACACAGAATTTCTTTCCTTCTATTGTGTACACATGGGCTTCTGTATCAGACTTCCTGTTTCCAGTTTAAACCTCCAGGGCTACGGCTTGAGCATGCTCAGTTTGCTCCTCTCCCTCCTCCCCTCCCTGCTGTAATCTGAGCCCAGAGCTATGAGTGAGCAGGGAGAGACCCAGGCAGGAAGTGAGATCACGCCAAGATTATATGGCAGCTGCTATTCTAAACAAACAGAGAACACTTCTAGAGCTGTTTACTCAGGTATGGTAAAGCATTCTGCAGAATAAATAGTGTTATAGCTTGCACTATTGTGGCTAATCTATTGACAATAAACTGCTTTGTTAGCTTTCCTTCTCCTTTAAATGTGAAATGCACTTATGTTCATCTTTAAAATGTGTTGTTTGTATATACTGTATAGGTAGTACAGCCTGTCAAAAGTGTATCCCATCCAGAATGCCCAGTTTTCTGGATAACAGCTCTTTCTGTAATTTTTACCTTGGATCTTCATAAGTCTACAAGAAAGTCATGTAAACATTAAATAAACCCAATAGGCTGGTTTTGCTTCCAATAAGTAGGAAGCCGGATATTGGCAGATTTTTGCCAAATACTAAACCGAATCCTGGATTTGGTGAATCCCTAGATAAAATAGTCTATAAGAGACAGCCTTTCTGTAATTCTGTGCTTCTGAATAACGGGTTTCTGGATAACAGATCCCATACCTTGAGTACTGTTGCTATACCCTGAACTGTATTGAAATTGAAATACATCTGTGCAGTCTAATGAGGTTCAAGACAAACAAAAAAAAAATCAATCAAGGGCTGCAGTCCTCCACCTGGATGTCTCTTCACTTCCTGCTCTGTGCTGCAATATTAATAGGTCTCAGTACAATAAGTTGAATCATCCGTTCTCTATCTCCTTCGTCCGTGTATTTTTGGTCTGAGAATGATAAGCATATGGGCAGGTTTGAAAGTAGGACATGTAAGGAGAAAGGCTGCTGAATCAAACAAATCACGCTTCTACGAAAAGTCTGGGGCAGTTTTTTTAAATGGTCTTCCAAAGCCGTAAGAAAAACCTTTGCGTAAGCATCGCTGGCGGCAGCACTTCTGGAACATTTCCATAAACAACTGTCAGTGTTTCCTTAGCAGAATGCTTATGTGAGTGTCTGCAATTTTCTCTCGTAGTCCATCTGCCTCTGGAACAATCCAAGAGCACTGAGCTCATTCAGTCTTTGCTTTTCCTCTTCATTTGCTTTAAAGGGGCACTCATGTTAAAAGACATGGTTCTTAGGTTAAAACCTATTTGCACGTGGAGCTTAAACGGTTTCCCTTAAAGGAAAACTTAAACCCCCGAACAACGTAGGTCTCTATAAAAAGATAATGCATAAAACCGCTCATATATAAAACCTTTCATGTAAATAAACCATTTTCATAATAATATACTTTTTTAGTAGTATGTGCCATTGGGTAATCATAAATAGAAAATTGCCATTTTAAAAAATAAGGGCCACCCCCTGTGATCGTAAGATTCACTGTGCACACATACAAACCGCATGTAAGGTCACATGAGCCAGTTAACGGACAGAGTTCTGTCTGGCGACCAATCTACCTCGAATCTGAACTTGTGCCCTGACCCTTACAGAGCATTTGTTTTTTAGATGGGGTCAGCTGGAAATTTTATAATAATTAAAAAAAAAAAAACTATAACAAATAACTAATGAAGACCAATCAAAAAGTTGCTTAAAATTGGTCATTCTATAACATACTTATAGTCCGAAGATGGCAAATAATTCAAAAACAATAAAAAAAATAAAAATGAAGGCCAATTGAAAAGTTGCTTAGAATGAGTCGTTCTTTAACATACTAAAGTTAATTTGAAGGTCAGCCAGCTATTTAATGGAAAAATGATGCCCTATATAAAAGTGAGGCATGTCTGTTATTTATTTTCTGTAGAGGGCACAATATAGCCTCTTTTAAGTAATGTTTTCTTTCACAGCACTTTAAATGCTTGCCACAAAGCAAGAGAAGACTGCTGTTCAATAGGAATGGTAAAAATAATATTAGCTCATAGGTACCTGGCCTGCCAGTGCAGTTCTGTGCTATATTTATTGTAAATGTCTTGGTTTTAGTTTTTCATTTTCAGCTTTGTCTTTGGTGGGCTTGTATAATCCTCATACAATGTATAAAAATAGGGGTGTGGAAGCACTCTAAAGGCTAAGTAATAGTATATTTAAGTATAAAGGAAGTGCTAGTTTTAATGCACATTCCCTGGGCCCCTGTCTCAAAAGTAAGTTTACAAAACAGGGGTTTTTAGTTACAAAGTTATGATCATAAAGTTGAAAAGCCACCATACCACGTCAAGGTAAACCCCACATGGCGGTCCCTAACTTGTTTGCCTTTCGGCCACAGTATAAAAAGTCTTACTGCATAGTAGCATTCAGTGTAATCCGTGTCTGTTGAACCTTGGTTTCAGTGAAAAGGATCTATCCTCCAAGCCTGGGATTGTCTCTCTGGCTAATGTGTAAGTAACTGTACACTGTATTCCTAATACTGGCATGCGATCCAATATCCAAAAAACTCTGAATTATGGAAAGGCCGGCTCCCATAGACTGCTTTTATACAAAGAATCCTTATTTTAAAACTGGTTTCCTTTTTCTCTGTAATAATAAAACAGCAGCTTGGACTTGATCCCAACTAAGATATAATTAATCCTTATTGGAAGCAAAACCAGCCTATTGGGTTTATTTAAGGTTTACATGATTTTCTAGTAGACTTAAGATATGAAGATCTAAATTTATAGAAACTTCCGTTATCCGGAAAACCCCAGAGCATTCTGGATAACCGGTCCTATACCTGTATATGCTTTTGTTTTCCCAGCAGCAGGCTGGTGTCGTGGCTAAATCTCTACTTTCCATCTTGTGCATTCCCCCTTTATTTAGATTTGTGTTTAGTAAGTGGAGAACATCAGCTCTTTGCTTTTGCTTAGCCATCATGAAAAGACAGCACTAAGTACCCATATGCTGCGTTATTTCCATCCGCCCCATAAAAATGGAGTTTTATGTCTCTGCCTGCGCTTCTTGCGAGCGGAAACCTGTTTACTACTGCAGGAAAGCAGCCCCAGAGACAGACGGGGTTATTATTATTTGCCATCTGTAGATTTACAGGGCTACGCTCTGCTGATGCCACATAGAACAAGATTACAGCAAGAATGTGTTTCCACTGCTCTAAATTATTTGATATGAAAAAAAGTCTGGCTCATCTAGCATTTACCTGCACAAAGAGTAAATAAAAATGTTCACTAATGCTTTTATATATACTGTGTGTATATATATGTGTGTGTATATATATATATATATATATATATATATATATATATATATATATATATATATATATATATATATATATATATATATATATATATATATATATATATATATATATATAATAATGTGTGTGTGTGTTTATTACTCCATTTTAACCATATAATTCAAACTTTTTTTAAAAAATAAATATTTCCTTTTTCTCTGTAATAATAAAACAGTACCTTGTACAGTACCTTGTACTTAATCCGAACTAAGGTATAATTAATCCTTAATAAAAAAACCCTATTGGGTTGCAAATCAATCAAATAAAAGTAACTTTAATATACATTTATTACACATTTTCTATAGTGTTTAAGTTATTTGTACAGGAATGGGATCCATTATCCGGAAACCTGTTATCCAGAAAGCACTGAATTGCGGAAAGGCTGTCTCCCATAGATGCCAGTTTATCCAAATAATCCAGATTTTTTTTAAAAAAATGATTTCCTTTTTCTCTGTTAATATAAAACAGTAGCTTGTATTGATCGCAACTAAGATATAATTAATCCTTATTGGAAGCAAAACCAGCCTATTGGGTTTACATTATTTTCTAGTAGACTTAAGGTATAAAGATCCAAATTACGGAAAGATCTGTTATCCGTAAAATCCCAGGACCTGAGCATTCTGGATAGTAGGTCCCATACCTGTACTTTCTATTTATTGTTAAGCAATAACTTTGGATTTGATTTATTGCACTGGTTTATGCAGAGCAATAAAATTGAAAGTACTTGTATTTCACAGCTTCCTTGATTCTTCAGAGCAATTCAAGAATGAGAAGGCATTTAAAGGGGTGGTTCACCTTTAAGTTAACTTTTAGTATGTTATAGAATGGCTAATTCTAAGCAACTTCTTTTCATTTGGCCTTCATTTTTTTTAATCATTTTTGCATTATTTGCCTTCTTCTGACTCTTTTTACCTTTCAAATGGGGGTCACTGACTCCATCTAAAAACAAATGCTCTGTAAGGCTACAAACATATATTTAATGCTACTTTATATTACTATTTTTTCTGTTCAAGCCCTCTCCTATTCATATTCCAGTTTCTTATTCATGGTTGCTTGGGCAATTTGGACACTAACAACCAGGTTGCTGAAATTACAAACTGAAGAGCTGCTGAATAAAAAAACGAAATAACTCAAAAACCACAAATAATAAAAAAGAAGACAAACATTCTCTACATCACACAGATTTATTAAGGGTTTAATTTTCTAATATTTTTAAATGGTTAAAACTGTCAAATTTGAGGAGGGAATTATCCAAACTCGATTAGATTTTTTTAAAAAAAATTCTAATTCGATTATCGAGAGCCATCAAAGTCTGGCCCTTTAAGAATTCGACTATTGGCTGCCAAATTCATGTATAAGTCAATGGGAGAGGTCCAGTGAACGATTTAAAGATGTTTGCAGCCTTCCTGACATTTGAGTTTTTTTCGGAGAATTAAATTCGAATCGAATTAGATTTGAGTTTTCTGGTCAGTAAAATTCATCCAAGATTTACATATTTGATTTTTTTAATAAATAACCCCCCAATCGAATTTCGAGTAAAATCTAATGCATGTGAGTTTAAAAAAAATTCATGAAAAACATCAATTTGGAATTCGAGTTCATTTAAAGGTCAACAACCCCTTTAATAAAATTATTTTGCCCAGATAGACCCCTTTAATAATGAGCTCCCCCTCAAGCATGGGATACAGGCAAGTACTGGGGAAGAGAGGGGTTGGTTTATACAGGGCTTATTATCTTTATTTAAACAATGGAGGGGAAGGAAGGGAAGTTAGTAAAGGTAAAACAAGACAAGGATCCATACTTTTGTATTAAAAATATATATATATTTTTAGCACAAACCTCGTTTGCTTTGCTCATGTTGAACACTGGTAATAAACAGCAATAGATTATTTAGCAAAACATTCTGCCTCGGTTCGCAGCACCTATTGACTTTCTTACTGCCGGAGAAGATGTGCCATTTGGATGAGAAATAGCAGAGGGTGGTAGCAATCATTTTATTTTTCATTTTTATTGGTTCCCGCAAGCTTTGACATTTGGTGTTAATGACTATTTTTTGCTATAAACGCGCCGTAGTGAATCGTAGCATTTGTTAAAATTAATGACGTGACCTTTCTAGATCATAAGCCCGCGCTGGTGCTCTCATTATGAGACGACTGCTTTTATGTGGCATGCTATAGCCTTTCCCAGGGTGCCACAGGCTTAAATGGAAAACTCGTAAACAGTGTTGCAGGCTTCGGAAACTGGAACAATTACACCTTAAAGGAGAACTAAAGCCTAGCTAAAGAAGTAGCTAGAAATGTTGTTCGTTATGTTTTGTGCTTCTGTACCAGCCCAAGGCAACCACAGCCCTTTAGCAGTAAAGATCTGTGTCTCCAAAGATGCCCCAGTAGCTCCCCATTTTCTTTTCTGCTGATTCACTGCACATGCTTTATCCTGATGTCTGTTATTCGTCTTAGGGTCCAACTCACAATATAAAGTATATACAGAATAGAAAAGTCACAATATAATAAGGCTGATTAGTAATTAATACAGATAATTATAATTACTACATGGCAGCACAGAAACCAATGCAACTAGCATCAGAATTTTTACAGACCAACCTCATTTTCTGCTGGATAATTAGTGATGACCCCTAAGCTTAGCTTCTCAACAGCTGCTCAGAGCCCACTGAGCATGTGAGTGTCACAGACACTTTCCAAGATGGTGACCCCCTGTGACAAGTTTGAAGTCCTGGATCATTGCTGCTATTGAGTAAGTGAAACTTCAGGTTGGCGCAATAAGTTCAGTATGTAAAATATGGCATTTTTAGCCATATTTGTTTTTAGGGTTTAGGAAAAATAAAAAGGAAAAGAACTCTTGAATCCCAACCAAAAAACAAGATCTCAGTAGTTACACTCGAGGGCTGACAACGGTCAGAAGGTCAGTACTCGAAATTTATAAGAAAATATAGAAAAGTACGTCTTAATTAATATCCAGCAATTAATCAAATCCCTGAATTAAATAATAAGCTTAATAATAATTAATTTAACTTTAATTGCACTTTAAGCATATTATTAAATTCAGGGATTTGATTAATTGCTGGATATTAATTAAGACGTTACTGTCGAGGTACTTTTCTTATTGTTTTTAGGGTTTAGTTCTCCTTTAAAGGGGTGGTTTACGTTTAACTTTTAGTATGTTATAGAATGGCTAATATCACTGACCCATCTAAAGAATAAATGCTCAGTAAGGCTATAAATGTATTGTCACTGCTTCTTTTTATTACTCCTCTTTCTACTCAGACCCTTTCTTTCCTCTTCATATTCCAGTCTCTAATTCAAATCAATGCATGGTTGCTAGGGTAATTCGGACCCTAGAAACTGGATTGCTGAAAGTGCAAACTGGAGAGCTGCTGAATAAAAAGCTAAATAACTCAAAAAACCACAAATAATAAAAATGAAAATTGCAAATTGTTTCAGAATATCCCTCTCTACATCTTACTAAAAGTGATTTTAAATGTGAACAACCCCTTTAAATATAGGAGGTTTTGCAGTTGTAGCCTCTTAGTATGTCCTGTGTCCTTTATAGGATAGTTTTACAATGTTATACACAGGAAGATTTGCTTGTCTGGTCTGAGCCTGATCAGGTTCATTAGTTGATGTTTTCTCTGGGCAAATGAGCACCTACAGTCTGTGGCCCAACAGGGCTTTCCAAGTTTCTCCATCAATATCAGACCAAGCCCCAATCAGAGATCTTTAAGAGAAGACTTGTTCAGAGTCAATTTGGTTTGTGTTTTAAAGGGGTAGTTCACTTAATGGACGTTTGTCAAACAAAACACCATTGTCAATACATGTCTTTGTTGCAGGGTGGCAGTTGTTTCCAAGTCGTTTGAAGGCAAGACAGACCGCACAGAAGAGTGGTACAACACCCAGTATAAGCAAGAAGACATTGCACAAGAGGTTCTTGAGGTTGGTAGCACCTTGTTCTACACTCATTTCCCTCATTAAAGGAGAAGTAAAGGCCGTATTTACTTGGGGCTGCCAAAAGTTAGGCAACCCCAAGTGACTATTTACTTACCTGACACCCTGGGCTGGTGCTCCTATCTGTAAAAAACCACACCGGTCCGGGGGTTCTTCCTGTGAGCACCACGGATTGGTCGGCTTCCTACATCTTCTTTCTTCGTGAGGGTGTGTTTGTTCAGTAGCACGAAAAGCTGAACTTTAATGAAGAAGTGGCTTTTTCATTCTATTGCGCATGTGTCTGCCCTGGGAAATTTAAAGAAAGTAGAAGAAGGAAGTCGATCTCTACATGGTGCTCACTGGAATAACCCCGGACCAGTGCAGTTTTCTGCTGATAGGAGCACTGGCCTGGGGAGTTGGGTAAGTATATATAATCACTTGGGGGTCTCTAACCTTAGGCACCCCCAAGTAAATAGAAGTTTTCTTCTCCTTTAAAAATGTTTTCTGGAGAGACGTTCATATTATAAGCATGATGTTCTAACTACTGCCCATGAGAACAACTTAGGTATTTTATTTCATTAGTACATTAATTGCCTGTTGTCCATATCCGTTTGTATACATTGCACCGGATCTAGTAGCATTGCAAAGGCCTGGCTAAATGCAGCTCTGATATGTTGGTAGTACAATTAACACGGATACTGCACTTAAATGAACAGTAACATCAAAAAATCAAATCGTTTTAAAGTAATACAAATATAACGCAGTGTTGCCCTGCACTGGTAAAACTGTCGCATTTACTTCAGAAACACTATTTTTGTTTATATAATTAAGCTGCTGTGTAGCAATGGGGACAGACATTCATAGGAGGAAAGGCGCAGGTTACACAGCAGGTAAGCTCTGTAGAACATAATGGTGTTATCTGTTACCCACTATTTAACTTGTGCCATATAGACTTTTTTCAATTTCCGCCATTGCTACACAGCAGCTTGTTTATATGAACTATAGTAGTGTTTCTGAAGCAAACACCAGTTTTACCAGTGCAGGGCAACACTACATGATATTTTCATTACTTAAAAACACTTTCATTTTTTGGTGTTACTGTTCCTTTAATGGATTGATATAATAATAATCCTACTGATTATTTCAGAAATGGCAGAAGGCAGATCTCAATGGCAAATTTAAACTACCAATGAAGAACGAGTTTATTCCTACAAATTTCGAGATTATACCCTTGGAAAAGGATGCAACACCGTTTCCAGCTTTGATTAAGGTAATTTTATTATGGAATATAGATTGATATGTATTATTATCAGTGAATGTTTGGAGTAGTGCTATACATCATTTAATCATTATTTCCTGTTAAATGGTCAGTGAATGCTGAAAAATGGCAACAATTTTATAGTCTAAAGCAGTGCTGTCCAACTTCTGTGGTACCGAGGGCCAACATTTTACTGGCCTATGTGGTGGAGGGCCGCTAATAGAAGTCAGTGTTGGCCACTCCCCCTTTTAAACCACACCTACTGTAAACCACACCCACGTTACCACAAGAACTTTTAAGAACATATCCACATTAACAGTGGTAGCACACCAAACAACCAAATATTGGTGCTCACCGCAGGGAAATCTCATCACTCATGTGAAAAATTGAAGTCATGTTAAAAACATACCCTTAAATCCATATGCCTCATCCTCCCCTGTGGATAATACAACAACCCCCCAATACGTGATTAAACACCTTAGGGGCCCTTAACAACAATTTCCAAATGCTAACAAACCCCAAGAACAATCCCCTAACAGACTTACATCTCGCATAATGGCACACACAAGCAGAGAATGGCACACACAAGCAGAGAATGGCACACACAAGTAGCACTGAGTAAGCAGATAATGGCACACGCAAGAAGCACTGGGCAAGCAGAGAATGGCACACACTGAGGGAAGGCAGAACAGAGCAGGAGACAGGGAAAGCTATCATTCTAATATGTACTACATACAGTGACACAGTGCTGGTGCTCCATTAGCATTTTGAATAAGGTGTGAACAGGTGAACAATGTGGGCAGTTTCAGTCTGGATCTCAGGTGTGAACAGTACAGGCCTTTAGGATATAAACAATAGAGGTATCACAAGTGTGAACAATACAGAGGATTACAGTCTGAATTTGAGGTTGAAACAATGCAGGGGCCAATCACTCTCTGTAGTGTTTAAAGTTTACATATGGTAAACAGACACAGCATGTGGGGGGCCACAGAAGGGGGGGGGGGTGCGGCATGCTGGCCGTCAGTTGGGCAGCCCTGGTCTAAAGAAACAGACATACACAGGCCAGTCAAGCATTGATGAACATTCCTGAGGAGCTTGTTATATCCCTTTGTGGCAGGGAATAAATATAGTACAGGTATGGGACCTGTTATACAGAATGCTTGGGACCTGAGGTTTTCCTGATTAAGGGGGTCTTTCTGTAAATTGGATCGCCATACTTCGTCCACTAAAAAATCATAGAAACATTAATTAAACCCAATAGACTGGTTTTGCTTCCAATAAGGATTAAAGGGGTTGTTCGCCTTTGAGTTAACTTTTAGTATGATGTAGAGAGTGATATTCTGAGACAATTTGCAATTGGTTTTCATTTTTTATTATTGTTGAGTTATTAAGCTTTAGGGATGCACGGAATCCACTTTTTGGTATTCACCCGAATCCTTCATGAAAGATTCGGCCAAATACCAAACCAAATCCGAATTTGCATATGCAAATTAGGGAAGGGAAAGGAAACGGTGGGAAAAATGTTATTTACTTCCTTGTTTTGTGACAAAAAGTGACGTTATTTCCCTTCCCACACCTAATTTATACATGCAAATTAAGATTCGGTTCGGCCATGCATAAGGTTTCGGCCGAATTCAAATCCTGCTTAAAAAGGCAGAATCCTGGCCTAATCCAGAACCGAATCCTGGATTCAGTGCATCCCTATTAAGCTTTTTATTCAGCAGCTGTCCAGTTTGCAGTTTCAGCAATCTGGTTGCTAGGGTCCAAATTACCCATGCACTAATTTGAATAAGAGACGAGAATATGAATAGGAGATGCCTGAATAGAAAGAGGAGTAATAAAAAGTGCCAATAACAATAAATTGATAGCCTTACAGAACATTTGTTTTTTTAGATGGGGTCAGTGTCCCCCAATTGAAATCTGGAAAGAGTCAGAATAAAAATGCAAATAATGCAAAAACTTTAAAATAAATAAATAAATAATGAAGACCAATTGAAAAGTTGCTTAGAATTGGCCATTCTATAACATACTAAAAGTTAACTTAAAGGTGAACCACCCCTTTAATGATATCCTAGTCTGGATCAAGTAAAAGCTACTGTTTTATTATTATTATTATTATTATTATTATTATTATTATTATTATTATAGTGAAAAAGGAATTCTTTTAAAAAATTTGATCTAAATGGCGTCTATGGGAGACTGCCTTCCATTAATTTGGAGGTTTCTGGATAACAGATCCCATATCTGTACAACTTTTCTATGTTTTTCCAGTGTTGTTCATATACAGTGGGGAGAGGTATAATGTTCCCGTAGCATAGATGTCCGTCGCCAGTTTTACTGGGGTTATAACCCCCATACTTCTGTCCCTTGTAAAGGCATTTAAATTTATTGATGTGAGTGTTCTATATTTTAAGTATAATATGTGTAATGTTCCTGTCTCCTGTTATTTCTTTTCCCACAGGACACTGCAATGAGTAAATTGTGGTTTAAACAAGATGATAAGTTCTTCCTGCCCAAATCATGTCTCAACTTTGAGTTTTTCAGGTATGACATTATGTTGGTCACCGGGGAAGTAAATGTGATAATCTGTTAAAAATTTGCTTGATTTTGTGTAAATGTCACTTTGAGCAGTGCACACGCTGAGAGTCAATTATGTGAGCATTATGGAGATATTGCCTGGAGCTGGACTAAAGCAATAACGTTTATGTGGCAAGCCATCGTTCTAGACGCTGTTGACTAAGTGAAGACTGAGCACTTAATCTTGATCATTTTCTTTATGGCCTGAGCTGCAGTAAAACTTCCCTATTCCCCTCCGCTGATCATAGCCGACCATCATTTCGATTTAAATTTATGCCCAGTAATAAATCACCATTTCGCAAAGAGCTGGTTATTGTGTTTGTGCTCTCACATCTGAATCAGTTTGTGGTTTCCATAATTTATCACTTTCTTAAGAAACTTTAAAAAAAAAAAAAATAATCTTGGCGAATCATCTATAATAATTATTTATCAGCAGCTTCATTTAAGAAGAATATTGCCAAAAAGGATAACCTGGATTACAAGTGTTTTTTGTTTTCCTCTGTGTATTGTGGTATTCTCTCTCTCTCATACTCTATACGTTTTTCACGTTTGGAATGTGTGATGAAGCATGTCCTTAAAGGGATCGTTCACCGATGAGTTAATTCTCAGTATGTTATAGATTGGCTAATTCGAAGCAGCTTTTCAATTGCCCTTCATTTTTTCTGTTTTATAGATTGTTTTTTAATTATTTGCCTTCTTATTCTGACTCTTTCCAGCCTTCAAACGGGGGCCACTGACCCCATCTAAAAAAAAAATGCTTTCTAAAGCTTCTAAATTATTGTTATTGCTACATTTGCTGATGATATATACAAATATTTTGTTCCAAAATGGTTTACTGACCAATAGGACTTTCCATTCTTGTGAACTAAAGAGCTGAATTTTTATAATCTTACTGCTATACTTTGGAAAAGATATTTCACTTTCTTTTGATTGCGACATACACTTAAAGGGCATGTAAAGGCAAAAAAATAAAATCTAATTTTTACTTTCTTTAATGAAAGAAACCTATCTCCAATATACTTTAATTAAAAAATGTGCACGTTTTTATAAGAAACCTGACTGTATGCAGTGAAATTCTCCCTTCATTTACTGCTGTGGATAGAAAATTGTCAGACGGTCCCAAACTGCTCTGCAGGGAAACAATCATAATTATGAACAGCAGGGGAAGCCCCAGCCTTACTTCCCAGCCATGCAGAACTCAAGCAGCTTTGTTTGTTTCCCTGTAGAGCAGTCGGCGACTGTGTAGAGATTTGTATTAGATTTTATTTTTGCCTTTACATCCCCTTAACGGTTTCCAACTCCAGCTGCAGGGACAAAGATCATGGAGCCAGATTTAAACAGATAAACTGGGATTCTATTTGGAGGATTATTTTGCTGCAGCCACTGGTTCTGCAAAGTTGGAGAAAGTTTGTATTAAACAATACAAAAACTTTAAAATCCACATTAGATAACACGACAACACAGGACCCAGTGCAGTCTGTCTATTCTGATTATTAATCCGTTTTGCTGTATAGGCTTCTGGCAGAGATTATTTGACTTGTGCTGTTTTGATAATTTATGATGATCCCTTAGCAGCCCAGACCACACTGAGCATGTGCACAGTCTTGGTCTTGCAAAGATGTTTAAAAAAGTTACAAGAAGGTGACCCCTGTGGCCAACTTTGAAAGCATAAATCATTTGTTTGATTAGGCCTCTGGTGCAGTAAGTTCATGTTTATGTTTAATATACAAAATACAGCATTTTTAGCCTTATTTTATTTTAGACTTTACTTCCCCTTTAAATGCACTGTTAGGGCTGCAGCTGACTAATTTTTATATTTTGGTGTAAGTTAAACAGGATATAGGGACACTTCCTAATGATTTAATTCTTATCATGTTAATCATAAAAAGAGTAGATCATCTTTAAATTAACTATCAGGGGCAGATTAATTAAGGTTTGAATGGTCAATTTGAATTTAGTTTTTATGCACCAAAACTCACTAATTCGGATTTAATAGTACCAACTTGAATGTGAGATTTATCACACCTCGACCACGGAAATGGTTCGAATTCGAATATTCTCCACCTAAAACAGAGTTCATGTACAAGTCCATGGCAGAGGTCAATTGAACCATTTGAAGATGTTAATTGCCTTCCTGACATTTGAGGAAAACTCGATTCGAATTTTCGGGTCGCGACTATTCGATCGAATATTAGACCATTGAGTTTTTTTTATAAATAAAACTCCCATTCGAGTTGAGTACATTCAAATTTATTAGAGTAAAAAAAAATGTACAAATTCTAAATTTGACCTTAGATAAATAACCCGATAGTATAATTTAGAGGTTCTAAGGCAATTTGCAATTGGTTTTCATTTTTTATTTGTGCTTTTTGAGTTATTTAGCTTTTTATTCAGCAGTGCTGCAATTTCAGCCATCTGGTTGCTAGGACCAAATTACCCTAGCAAACTTGAACTGATTTGAAGAGAGACGGGAATATGAATAGGAGAGGGCCTGAAAGAATGAATTATGAAGATCAATTGAAAAGTTGCTTCAAATTAGCCATTAAAAGTTAACTTAAACCAGTTTAACATTAGCACTAATTTGAGTTGCAGGTACAGTATGTAAACGATTAATTCCTCTTTCATAACTCCACCTATTGTTACATGTTGGCATGGTTTATGTGCTTTAACTCCTGTAATAAATAAAATTAAATCTCCCGTGTCCTGAAAGCAGAAAGAGCGGGGACAGCCTGAGAACGTCTCAAGAACAAACCCTAATTTGAATGTTTTCTTTCAGCCCATTTGCTTATGTGGATCCTTTACATTGTAACATGGCCTATTTGTACCTTGAACTACTCAAAGATTCCCTCAACGAGTATGCATATGCAGCAGAGCTAGCCGGCTTGAACTATGATCTGCAAAATACCATCTATGGGATGTATGTAAGTACCAACATCAAAGGCAGACGTGAGACCAATTGGCTTCTACCTGCCTCTAAAAACTCTATATTCTACCGAGCGGAAGAGCGGGATTTCTTCTATGTATTTTTATTTTACCATGCTAATTATTCTGCTTGTTTCTCCCTTAAAACGTAACGCCCGTCTCTTTTTTTTGGAAGGGTGCCTTCTATTTCTTATCCTGAAATCGGCAAAATAATGAATCCAGTAGCGTCTGTTGCTTTATTCACAGGCGCATATAAGAAGTGCTTTGTACCCTTCACATCCCAAAGAAAAACTGATATCGGTGCTGCATATACATACTCTTTTTATTTTTTTTATTTATTTTTTGTCGCCTCCATCGATGTTCATGCCATTTTGCTGGTGGAATCAAAAGCCCTCTTTATTTTGTGTTTCTTTTTGCTAGTCGCTACCTTTATACTGACCCTCTTCATTGCAACATGACATACCTGTTTCTAAGGTTATTGAAGGATGATTTAAAAGAGTATACATATGCAGCTCGCCTCTCAGGTTTGAACTATGGCATTGCCTCTGGAATCAATGCGATCCTTGTAAGTAAATAAAGGCAGAGTTTTCCAGCTTGAGTCCTTCGGCATGTAAAGCACCTCGTGATGACCTTTTTTGGATGGTCTCTGGCTTTTCTACCACCCTGAGAAGCAACGGCTTCCTTTTTATGTATAATGTGGCTGACTTCTCTATGTGCTTGTTTATTCCTATTTTTTGGCTTATATTAACCCCAGTCGAGAACCTTTCTGTGTGCTAATAATTTGTGTATTAGACAAGCTGGTTGGTCCTAGTGCCTGTTACCCTGTGAAAGAGTACACACACAAACCTCTGGCAAAGTGATTAGGATTTGTTTCTATACAATTTTATGTTGGCTCAGATGAAGCAGTCTGCTCCAATCTGCAGGTATATGTTTTTGTGGTTTATAGCGGGGATGCACCAAATCCCTATTTTTAAAATTTCGACTGAACCCTGAATCTTTCAAGGAGGATTTGGCTGAAAAGGAACCATAATTTGCACATGCAAACTAATCCGAACCCTCATTTGCATATGTAGATGTATTTGGCCAGATCTGAACATTAATTTGCTTATGCAAATTAGGCAAGGGGAAAGAAAAAAATAAAAATTTATATCCCTCTAAAGGAGTAGGAAAGCTACTGAAGCAGTTTATTGCCAATAGATAAGCCACAATAGTGCATGCTTTAACACTATATTTATTCTGCAGAATGCTTTACCATACCTGAGTAAACAACTCTAGAAGCTCTCCATTTGTTTAGGATATCAGTTGCCATATTAGCTTGGTGTGACATCACTTCCTGCCTGAGTCTCTTCCCTGCTCACTCATAGCTCTGGGCTCAGATTACAGCAGGGAGGGGAGGAGGGAGAGAAGGGCAAACTGAGCATGCTCACGCCCAGGGTAAAGAGGTTTAAGATGAAGGCAGGAAGTCTGATACAGAAGTCCATGTGTACACAATAGAATGAAAGAAATGCTGTGTTTCTTTTGACAGAGGACTCGGAGCAGCAGAGAATTTACTGATGTATTTATATAGACCTTTCTGATAAAGCTTACTTAGTTTTAGCCTTTCCTTCTCCTTTAATAAGGTGACCTAAGGGCTCAGATTGCATTCAGCCAGGCTGTTGGATTAGGCCAAATCCAAGCAGGATTTAAATCTGGTTGAATCCAAGAGCCTGGGCGAACTGAATTCAAACCCTTAAAATTACGCGACTTTAGGTCCAGGATCTAGCACTTCCCTAGTTTTTACACTACTAGTGATTACAAAATTCTAGGGTAAAAAGCCCTTCTTTAAATTTGTGCACTAATAAAATAATCCCTTGTTTCCCAAAGAGGCGACACTGATGGCATTTACTGGTAAGGCTGGATTTTAGCCGAAAAGTAATTTTGCATTGTAGTTGGCAGTAACATATTACATTCCCTACGGTGTGTGCGTGTATTTTTGTCTCCCAGGCTGGTTTATAAGTGAGATCATCAGTAATGGAGACGTCCGTAATCTGCTTGTAGGAAAACAAATGTTCGGTTTGAGCCAGGATTCCATTTTGTGTGCCACGTTTATTAAGAACCTTATGAAGAAGCATTTGGGAGCGAGAGATCTGAACCATAAAAAACACCTATATAAAAAAAAAAAAAAATCTTTCCAATTCAAAACTATAAAACTGTTAGTCGGAAACTGGCAGTCTAAGGCTGCAGGCGGAGCTCAACCTGAACCCGCCTGACCCACAAGAGGAGCAGCAAAGTCAGCCCAAACCTGCCTGACCCACAGGTGTTGGGCCGGCCCACACATCACTAGTTTCAGTAAATAGAACGTTGGCCGTACCATGTGTGTCCCCTTATATAATATCCATTGGATGTAACCGCCGATTGGTTGGCTAAGATACATGATCAGCCAATGAACAGGCTCTGTAAGAGGATGATGGTGGCCCCTTCTGTGTATATGTGGTGTGTTAGATACACAGATATCAAGAATAAGTGAGTAACTTAATACACGGAGTCGGTTTCCTTCACAGCTGCTTTCTGACTTGTAGTGGGGCCCTGTGCTACTAGTAGGGAGTTTACGTTAAAGGGAAACTGTCGTGAAGATGAAAATTTATTAAAATAAGCTTCCTCATACTGAAGTAAGAAATAATTTTGCATTGTTTCTTAAATAATCAAGTTTATGTTCACTATTGCTCTCTCAGCATTGCTTTCTCTTTTTTTTCAGATGAATGAACCAATGTATCTTATAGGGGGGCTCCTTTCCTAGCAGATGTATTAGAGCTCACACAAATAACTGATTCCAGTACAAACAAAATCTAACAAAATAACTGCCTTTTGCACAAACTCTGCATGTAGAGAGACATGATGTCTGGTGATTTTAATAGAGTGAGCTCTAATACATCTTCTAGGCAAAAGGAGCCCCTCTATAAGATATATTGGATCATTCATCTGAAACCCAACTGCTGCATGAAGACAGAATGAAGAGAAACAGATGATGAGAGAGGAATAGTGAAGATAACTGGATTATTTCAAAAACAATGCAGACATTTTAATTGATTGTATTTAGAAAGTTACTTATTTCAGAATGCTGAAGCGAATATAAAATTTTAATTTTCACGATAGTTCTCCTTTAATCCTAAACCATTGCATGATGGAAGCCCACTGTTCCTTGCCGTGTGCCCGACTGAGTACGACCCACATATCACTACACACACAACCTGATCTCCTTACTGTCTAGCACCGCTTCCCATCTTGGACAATGACATCTAGACAATGATTCTTATGTGCACTAGAGATCCTACGGTTTTCATTTTTAGTACATGGTGATAATAAGGCAAAACAATGATCCTGGCACAGGGTTTAACCCCACAATTTCAATAATATGTGACTACAAACATAGAAAAAAGAAGGGGGATTAATCAATGCACATTCCCTGGTCCCCCGACTGATAAGTAATCCAGTATCCATGCAAATGCATGTATGAACAAAAACACGGGTTTTTAGTTACAAAGTTATGATCATAAAATTGATAAGCCATAAGCCACATGCAGTTTTCTAATGTCACTCAACCATAGTGTCTTCTTACAGTGACTTTGTTCTTTTGTTCCTTTTTTTTCTTTATAATAATGGATCTCATGTAACACCAAAGCCAATTTTGAATTTTTCCACATTGTACTGATCTTTTTTTTTTTTTTTTTTTTTTTATAAAGCATTTGGTACTTATGGAATAACATACCATTCATGTATTTATTTATTCATTAGCAAATATGATCAACACACTTATAAAACTAGGGATGCACCGAATCCAGGATTCGCTTCGGAATTCGGCCAGGATTCAACCTTTTTCAGCAGGATTTGGATTCGGCCAAATCATTCTGCAAGGCCGAACTGAATCCGAATCCTAATTTGCATATGGAAATTAGTGGTCGGGAGGGAAATCGCGTTTTGTCACAAAACAAGGAAAAAAATGTTTTCCCCTTCCCACCCCTAATTTGCATATGCAAATTAGGATTTGATTTAGTATTTGACCAAATATTTCGCGAAAGATTCAGGGGTTCGGCCTAATCCAAAATAGTGGGTTCAGTGCATCCCTAAATAAAACTTCAATATATTAGCAGTACTGTACAATTATCTGATTCATATCCTCTCTTTGGCTCTGTTATAATTACTATTGGCTGCAGAAAATTGCTATTCTACACATTTTGACATTGGCAGTAAAAGATGCATACGTAATCGGCACAATTGCCAGCGATATTTTATGTTGAAAACATAGAAAATATTTTGGAATTGCAGTGTTGGGGCAGGAGCCATTTCATGCTGTAGTAGAGGAGACTTGATATTAATAAAGTGAATAAATTACCCCCTATTGTAAAATATAAGGATATCATAAGTCAACGAGGAGTTCCATGACTATATCGGCCGAGTGTTTTTATACATGTCATGGAACTTCGAGATGACTTCTAATATCCTCACATTTTGCAACAGGGGGTACTTTATTTATTATAATACACAAGTTTTAGGAGTCATGTGACAAAACTGACTTCACTGCTCACCGTTTATAACTGATGACATCACTAGTCACCGTTTACAGGATATTCATGGCTCTTGTATATTTTAACCATATTATTTATTCAGGTTAAATCAGAATTGTGCAATCGACTATGTATGTATGAAGTCTAAAGCTTCTGAGCCTGAAAACGTTTGCCGTTTTTTTCTGGAAGCTTCTTCAGTTCAATGGAGTGGTCAGGATTCCCAATGACCAAGGTCCAATCACAATGGTTAACGTTGGCAAGTGGAAAGAGAGAGACTTTGACACTTTCAAGGGATTCATTGGTTCGAGTCTGTAGATGACACATGGGTCAGAATGAAGATGCATGAGATTCCAGTCAACCCTGGACATACAAAAGTACAAAGGAAGTTTACAAAGAAGAAGTGAAAGGCAACAACCTGGCATTTTGGGACTTTGCGGTGAATATCGAAGCAGGGGTAACTGCTCGGGACAAAGAAAAGGGACATCCATGTGCATATTCTTGGCTGAGAAGACAGATGATTTGAGAAAATGGAACAGCCATCTTTAAACAGAGGACCATCCCTAAACATACAGCTTTATCCTCATCTTTACTCCAGTGGTTTCTCAGTCATGTCAATTAAACAATTAAAGGAATCGTAACACCAAAATATGAAAGTGACAATATAATGTAGTGTTGCTCTGCACTGGTAAAACTGGTGTGTTGCTCCAGAAACTCTACTATAGTTTATATAAACAAGCTGCTGTGTAGCCATGGGGGCAGCCATTCAATGGAGAAAAGTCTCAGATTACACAGCAGATAAACTCTGTAGAACATAATGGCGTTATCTGTTATCCACTATTTAAAGGAACAGTATCACCAAAAAATGAAAAAGTATTGAAAATCCAATGTACTATTGCCCTGCACTAGTAAAACTGGTGTGTTTGCTACTAAAGTTCTACTATAGTTTATATAAACAAGCTGCTGTGTAGCCATGGGGGCAGCCATTCAAGTACAAGATACACAGTAGATAACAGATAAGCTCATCTGTTATCTGCGGTGTATTCTGTGCCTTTTCTCCTTTTTCAGCTTTGAATGGCTGCCCCCATGGCTACACAGCAGCTTGTTTATATAAACTAGAGTAGAGTTTCTGAAGCAAACACACCACTTTTACCAGTGCAGAGCAACAGCACATGATATTTTCATTACTTTAAAACACTTTATTCTTTTGGTGTAACTGTTCTTTTAACACCTGCCTCAATGAGATTCATGGCACCACTGTGACTGGGTCCTACGTTCACCTGCCTGAAGAAGTTCAACTGAACCATTGTGATCAGACATTGGTGACTGTATTATTCTGAAGGAGAACTAAACCCCCCTTTAGGCAAAAGTCCCCACTGGCCCCCCCCTCTCTGCCCCCCGCACAGTCTTACCCCTGAATTGTGTCCCCTCTAGAAATACTGACCCACAAAGAGTCAACGAAGCGGAGCTTATGGGCACCATCTTCCGGTGCTTTGGTAATCTTCGGTTTTTCTTCTTCCCCTTCGGTAATTTCCATCACTTTCGGCGCATGTGCAGTTCCGATGTGCATCGGAAGATTGCTGCAACTGTGCATGCGCCAATACGCTGCTCTCTTCCCAAAGACAACCGTAGTGCCAATGATGTCACCTGTAAGCTCCTCTGCGCTGACTCTGCATGTGTGGTCAGTATTTCTAGAGGGGACACAATTCAGTGGTAACACAGGGAGGGGCCAGTGGGAACTTTTGTTCTAGTTCTCCTTTAAGCTTTTGAAATGCCAGGAAATATGTTACCACTCCGCTGAACTGAATAAGTCGCTCGGATGAGTGCAGAGACCTTTTCAAGTCCAGTTACTACTAGATACTGAACACTATCATACAGACAGCTTTAGCAAGCCTCTGATTCCAGTTATTTTTGGACGTTTTTTTTACAAAAACAAAAAAAGAAAGAGGAGCCGTCACTTCGTGTTCTACGTGTAGTTTTCGACATACGCCTGACGCCTGCAGTGTCTGATACACACTGTATTCTGGGGCTTTTTTCAAAACTAACCCAAGTAAAAAGCTTTGGTGACCGCAGAAAGGCCAATACTATGTGCATAAACGTCATTATTCTAGACTGTGTCTGTATTTCATTTAATGACTTTTTACTGCTCCCCCCGTAGCTCTCTCTGAAAGGATACAGCGACAAGCAGCATATCCTGCTCAAGAAGATCATTGAGAAAATGGCTTCCTTTGAAATAGACGAGAAAAGATTTGACATTATCAAAGAAGCCGTAAGTTTCCTTATTATTTTGGTTGCCTTCCTATTATCAGTGGAACAACATGCATTAGCCGCCATGTTTGATTGCTTGTGTGTATTGCTGATCAGTAGCACTCCAGTTATATTTCACATTCAATTCTACTCCCCCAAATGTTCTGCATATACTTTGCTTATGAATATTTACAAGGAAGAATTTTGTGCAACAAACAGACTTTTCTACCAAGGAAAAAATCCTTTTTTTCCCTCTTCTATTGTCTAATGATCGTTTCTGTTTGCAGTATATGCGTTCTCTGAATAACTTCCGAGCAGAACAGCCGCACCAGCATGCCATGTATTACCTCCGCTTGCTGATGACTGAAGTGGCCTGGACCAAAGATGAACTAAAAGAAGCTTTAGACGGTAAGTTATAGGGAAACTCCCCTCTGCATAACCGCACTAGTGGCTTCCCAATATTTCAGGTTCTCTCCTTCTTCCTCTGAAAATTAAATTTGCTTTCATATGAAAGTTGGGCTTATTATATACAGGTATGGGACCTGTTATCCAGAATGCCCAGGACCTGGAATTTTCCAGATAATAGATCTTTCTGTAATTTGGAAACCGGTTATCCAGAAATCTCATAATAACAGGATGGCCATCTCCAATTTTAATCAAATAATTCAAGTTTATAAAAATGATTTCCCTTTTGTCTGTAATGAAAAAAAAAAGCAGCGTCTAATTGATCCCAACTAAGATACAGGTATGGGACCAGTTATCCAGAATGTTTGGGGCCTGTGGTTTTCCATATAATAGATCTTTCCTTTATTTGGATCTTCATAACTCGCGGACTAGAAAATCATTCAAATATAAATTAAACCCAATAGGTTTGTTTTGCCACCAATAAGGATTAATTGTATCTTAGTTTGGTTCAAGTACAAGCTTCTGTTTTATTGTTACAGAGAAAAAGGAAATAATTTTTTAAACATTTGAATTATTTGATTATAATATAGTCCATGGGTGATGGCCATATTTCGGAGCTTTTTGAGCAATGGGTTTCCAGATATTTCTAAAAATCTGAATTATTTGATTATAATGTAGTCCATGGGAGATGGCCTTCCCATATTTCGGAGCTTTCTGAATAATGGGTTTCCAGATAACCGATCCTATACGTGCATAATCAGCTGATTTAATCCATTAGAACTGGACCTGGCTCCCCAGTCTTTGCTGAGTAGTGAGCAGGCAGATTCTCATATCTGGACTGTTTTCAATTGTGATACCCATTTCCCTATTTTAAAGCACTTTTCAATTAGTCATCATTTTTTAGTTTTTTTAATTATTTGTCTTCCTCATCTGACTCTTTCTAGCTTTCAAATGGGGGTCACCAATCCCATCTAAAAAACTTATGCTCTGTAAGGCTACATATGTATTGTTATTGCTACTTTTTATTCAGGCCTCTCTCTTATTTCAATACATGCATGGTTGCTAGGCTAATTAAGACCCTAGCAACCAGATTGCTGAAACTGCAAACTGGAGAGCTGCTGAATAAAATGTCTTGGGAAGTTAATGGGGGCCCGGCCGTGCTGCACTTACTTGCACAGCCGGGCCCCTGCATCCGAGCTCCGATGACTTCTTCTTGTGTTCTGATTCACCAGTGAAATGTAAAGCCACATGCGGATTGGTTGGGAGAAGTTTGAACCTCCCCTCTACTTTATCCAATCACCATGCGGCTTTACCGGGAGTTACATTTCACTGGCGAATCAGAGCACAAGAAACTGAAGATACCGGCATCTGAACTCCCTGGCTAAGGTACGTGCAGTTTTTTTTTTCTTTTAACTTGTGGGAGCCCTGACCAATTGTTTTTTTAAATGTGTGGGGGCCCTTTGCTAGTTTTTTTTTTTTTTTTTTAAAGATGCGTGGGGGCCCTGGCTAATTGTTTTTTTTTTTTTTTTTTTTTTAAAAAAGCGTGGGGGCCCTGGCTAATTGTTTTTTTTTAAATGTGTGGGGCCCTTTGCTATTTTTTTTTTATTTTTTTTTAAGATGCCTGGGGGCCCTGGCTAATTGTTTTTTTGTTTTTTTTTAAATGTGTGGGGGCCCTGGCTAATTGTTTTTTTTTTTTGTTTTTTGTTTTTTTTAAATGTGTGGGGCCCTTTGCTATTTTTTTTTTTTTTTTTTTTTAAGATGCGTGGGGGCCCTGGCTATTTTTTTTTTAAAATGTGTGGGGCCCTGGCCACCAATGTTTTTTTTTCTTTAACCACCACCTGACCACCAAAACTTGTAGGAGGGGTCTGGGCACCAAAGTTATTTCTGATGGCAGCCCTGTGTATATGTATATATATATATATAACAAACAAGGGAAAGTTGTGCTCACCACTATTTTTTAAAACCATTAGGCGGGGGTGCAATGAGGCTGTGACCACAAAATACATATAGACAAATACAAGAGTCCTCTGCACTCAACCCATTATCAATATATTTAAGACAGCGACATTTTGTGCATACTGCTACTGAAAAATGCCTTACCCTTTAAACAAAACAGGGATTGTTTGTCCATATATTGCAATATATATATAAGCTGGCCAACTACGTCAAAGTCATCCAGCTATAGTCAGGTGATCCCACTGGTGTCTAATAAAAGGGCAGCCAAGTATGGAGGTTCCTTTGAAAGCAGCAAGTAAGTTGCAGGTATAACTTAGTCCCTTTGTAAAATGTATAATGAAGCAATAGAATTCTTAATGAATCAGATGAAAATTAAGCGTAGGACTGGCCAGATATGGGATGACTTTGACGTAGTTGGCCAGCTTAAATATATTGCAATATATGGACAAACAATCCCTGTTTTGTTTAAAGGGTAAGGCATTTTTCAGTAGCAGTATGCACAAAATGTCGCTGTCTTAAATATATTGATAATGGGTTGAGTGCAGAGGACTTTTGTATTTGACTATATATATATATATATATATATATATATATATATATATATATATATATATATATATATATATATATATATATATATATAAATAGTATATAATTTTCTCATTATAAAGTAGAACACCGTGTTCCTCACTTAGGGATGCACAGAATCCACTATTTTGGATTCGGCCAAACCCCCGAAAAAGATTCACCTGAGAACCGAATCCGAAGGGGAAAACATTTTTTGCTTCCTTGTTTTGTGACAAAAAGTCACGCGATTTCCCTCCCCACCCCTAATTTGAATATTCAAATTAAGATTCAGTTCGGCTGGGCAGAAGTATTTGGCCGAATCCCGAACTGAATCCTGGCTGAATCCCGAACTGAATGGATTCGGTGCATCCCTATCACTATACCACTTCATCTATACTCCCCAGAGCAAAACATCAGTGCCCCACATCCCCATATAGCCAGTAAGTAAAGGGCAAATAAATCCTTATTAATGTAGTAAATTTCTTCCTAACACTTTTTGTGAAGCCTGTGCATTATTCCTCTAAAATGGATATTACAAGCAAAACCACAAGCTGTGAAACTCTCCTTTTATTGCCACGCTGCCCGAAAAAAATATTGCCATAGCAACACTTAGACAAACAGCCAGTAAATGTTCTTTCCTTCGCTAGCGTTTGCCTACACCGAGAGCAGCAATTTTCCCCTCTTGTTCCCACCGTACCAGTTTATTATGTATTTTTAAATATTATCACAATTACTACTTTTAAGTTCCCCCTCAATTTATCATGAACGGGCCATCCAGAATGAAAGCAAGTCACATCTATTCAATGCAGTATGTTTTGTTTGCAAATCTGTGTTTGTTATAAAAAAATAAATTAAAAAAAAACATCGTATTTGTCCCTACGAAAGATGTCAGACCTGAATGTGCTGGGCTTCCATTGGAATGATACAGTTCTTTAACCACATCACATTTATTGTAATAAGGGTCAATTCACCATGGAGGCAGGACTATCTAATAAATGTGCACCGGTATGGGACCTGTTATTCAGAATTCTCAAGACCTGGGGTTATCCAGATAAGGGGTCTTTCTGTAATTAGGATCTCCGTACCATAAGTCTACAAGAAAATCATGTAAACAAAAAATAAAAATTTGTTTTTGCTTCTAGTAAGGAATAATTATACATACAGGTATGGGATCCATTATCTGGAAACCGTTATCCAGAAAGTTCAGAATTACAGAAAGGCCTTTTCCCATAGACTCCATTATAATCAAAAAATCCAATTTTTTTTTAAATGACTTTTTTTTCTCTGTAATAATAAAACAGTACCTTGTACTTGATCCAAACTAAGATATAATTAATCCTTATTGGAAGCAAAACCAGCTTCTTGGGTTTATTTAATGTTCACATGATTTAATAGTAGTCTTAAGTTATGAAGATCCAAATAAAGGAAAGATCTATTATCCGGAAACCCCCAGGACCCGGTTCTGTTTAACAGCTCCCATACCTGTATCTTAGTTGGGATCAAGTACAAGCTACTGTTTTATTATTACAGGGAAAAAGGAAATCCTTTTTAAAAACTTGAATTATTTTATTATAATTGGAGATGGCCATCCTGTAATTATGAGATTTCTGGATAACCGGTTTCCTGATAACGGATCCCATACCTGTATAACATAAATGCAAATGCTAAACTATAATAGTTTTTAATAAGCCTTGATGTGGGGTGAGGGGGGGATGAAATAGTAACATGTAGACGTCTAATGTACAGTTCTTACTTGTACCTCTATATAGCAGCATTTTTATATACATCTCTGCCCTGGGCTTGCCTCATTGCTGCCTCATTGCTGCCTCATTGCTGCCTCATTGCTGCCTCATTGTTGCCTCATCTCAAGTGATTGGTGCATGTGTCGCATCAATAAAAGAGGGGACCACTCAACTTTATGGCAAGATTTTGCTCAAAGTATCTATCCTGTAGGCTGTGGCACCCAAGGGTCAAATGTAAGTGCTGTCCTAGACACGGGCCCTAGGGTGTCAATTTAAAAAAGATGCTTATGTAATTTTTTTTATTATATGGTTTTAAGTTTTTTAGATTTTTATTCAGCAGCTCTCCAGTTTTCAGTTTTAGCATTCTGATTGCTAGGGACCAAATTACCCTAGCAACCATGCATTGATTTGAATAAGAGACTGGAATCTAAAAAGGAAAGAGCCTGGACAGAAAGAGGAGTAATAAAAAGTAGCAATAATAATACATTTGAAGCCTTACAGAGCATTTGTTTTTTTTTTTACATGGGTTCAGTGACCCCCATTTGAAAGCTAATTGGCTAATTGAAAAGGCTAATTGAAAAGTTGCTTAGAAATTAGTCCTTCTATAATATACTGAAAGTTAACTTAAAGGGGTTGTTCCCCTTTGAGGTAACCTTTAGTATGATGTAGAGAGTGATATTTTGAGACAATTTGCAATTGGTTTTAATTTTTTTATATGTGGTTTTTGAGTTATTTAGCTGTTTATTCAGCAGCTCTTCAATTTGCATTTTAAAAAGGCAATAACTATAAAACTAAAAAAAAAAAAATCCTGAAAACTAATTGAAAAGTTGCTTAGAAGTGGTCATTCTATAACATACTAAAAGTTACTTTTAAGGTGAACCACCCCTTTTAGCAGATCCGCACCTCCCTGCTGCATTACCGCTTTGCACTAGAATACGGTTTTAAATTACCGACGACTGGAAATGCATTTTGCCCCTGGACGAATTTACTTCAACAAACCGTTCTCCAGCTTTTTGACAATATTTAATTTGCTTTCCTGGCACTGGCATCAGTCATGTTCCCTGCACTCCCGAGGCTGCAGCTTTATCTTCCAACAACACCTGAACGGCTGCCGCTCTTTTCTTTGGGGCATGAATATGTACAGCACCATTTTGCCATTATGGAATCTGGGTCAGACAGTGAGTGGGTTATAAGAAGAGTGATGTCTTCTTGTGCCATACAGGGAGTGCCACTTAAAGGAGCAGAAAAGGCTAAAACTAAGTAAGCTTTATCAGAAAGGTCTATATAAATACACCAGTAAACCCTCAAAGTAATGCTGCTCTGAGTCCTGAGTCAAAAGAAACACAGAATTTCTTTCCTTCTATTGTGTACTCATGGGCTTCTGTATCAGACTTCCTGTTTTCAGTTTAAACCTCCAGGGCTTGGGCTTGAGCATGCTCAGTTTTCTCCTCTCTCCCTCTCCCTTTTCCCCTCCCTGCTGTAATCTGAGCCCGGAGCTAAGAGTGAGCAGGGAGAGACTCAGGCAGGAAGTGATGTCACACCAAGCTAATATGGCAGCTGCTATCCCAAACAAACAGAGAGCGTTTACTCAAGTATTGTAAAGCATTCTGCAGAATAAATATAGTGTTATAGCTTGCACTATTGTGGCTAATCTATTGGAAATAAACTTCTTAGGTAGCTTTCCATCTCCTTTAACCCCTGCACCCAGCAGGCAGTAACGCTTAAGCTCCCTGCACATCTTATCTAAAATAAAAAGTACACCCTGTGTCACATCTGTATAGAGCTATTATACAGCCCAACTTCCCCATATTTGAATATTCTGCCTGGATGTAACTGGGGGTCCTGCACTCCATTTATAACATATGTAGTTCAAACTGCCAATAAATACATCTCAGCATTAAATCAGCATCTTAATATTCTTTTCCCTGTTAAGAAGGAGGCCAGTGCTTATGTTGCACACAGTCCTGAGACTCCTTTGCTGTTGAGCAATTGCGGTTTTACTACTTTTTGATTCACTGCCGAATAAACACGTCGCTGATTATCCGAAAGTGGGAAATATATCCCCACTTATGTTCCCTTTACATCATTAATGTATACTGTATTATTCCATAAATTAGGATGTTTAACAACTTAAGTGTTTTACGACTTCTTCCTACTTCAAATAATATATTTAGATTGTAAGCTCAAACGAACAGGCCCTCTTTACCTCCTCTACCTGTCGGCATTTGCATCAAATCAAGGTGAAATTAGCTGGATTTATAAATATTTGATAATAGTATTAAGTAGGGATGCACCGAATCCACTATTTTGGATTCGACCGAACCCCTGAATCCTTCGCAAAAGTTTTGCCCGAATACCGAAACAAATCCTAATTTGCATATGCAGATTAGTGGTGGGAAGGGAAAACATTTGTTTTGTGACAAAAAGTCATGCGATTTCCCTCCCCGCCGCAAATTTGCATGTACAAATTAGGATTTGGTTCGGCCAGGCAGAAGGATTCGGCTGAATCTGAATACTACTGAAAAAGGCCAAATCCCAAACTGAATCCTGGATTCGGTGCATCCCTAGTATTAAGTGTTATGTCTTGCAGATGTCACTCTTCCCCGTCTGAAGGCCTTCATTCCTCAGCTGCTGTCTCGGCTGCACGTGGAAGCTCTTCTTCATGGAAACATCACAAAGCAGGTGGGTTGTTCTGAAGCCACACACTGATAAGGAGGGGTTAGTAATCCCTGTGTTATAGAAGATTTACTGTAGTCAAACTGCCAGCTTGATACCAGGGTCTGTAATGAGCCCATTGCAGTGAAGTAGTGGGTCATTAACTGGATGTTTGCTTCAGTCAGGCCTAGACTGGAAATCTGTGAATTCTGATGGGCTGCTGTTAGATGCCATAGGCAGTCGCTCTTTATTGGGCTGGTGAGGGCTGTTTTTCTTCATCCTCTCTTCATTCAGGAGTTGGGTGTCAGATGAATGATCCAATATATCTTATAGGGGGGCTTCTTTTGCCTAGTTGATATATTAGAGCTCACTCTATTAAAATCACCAGACATCATGTCTCTCTACATGCAGAATTTGTGCAAAAGGCAGTTATTATGGCACTGCTCTCCGCACATTCCCCCATTCTCTTTACCATTTAATTGTGTAACCAGTGCATAGGTATGGACATAAGGTTGTCCATTCTGGAGCACAAAAAAGATTCTGAGATGATACAAGACTTGTCTTAATAACAGTGTCCACAAAATGGCTCCTGCTTGCTATTATTTTGAATTCTGAGATTGAAGAAACAAGATTCAAATAATTTATATAGTGTAATTAAAGTTCATTTTACTTGACTAATGTGATAAAATAGGATTTTGAATAATTTTTTTGGGGTGACGGGTCCCCTTTAAAAGTTCTTCTCTTTCTGCCCCACTTGAAATCCAGGGAAGGAGGGACTAAACACTGATGTTACAAATTGTAACAACTTCTCCACAGCTTACAGACAGCATGCAGGAACTACATAACCCACAATGCATTGCACTGGGATGTTCTGTTCCTTATTGAAATCACATGTGCAGGGAATTGTGGGGTTTGGAGGATGCAGGCTGAGGACAGATGGCTGTTGATACAAAGTAACAGTAGTCGGACAGCTCAGCAAAGTAGTCAGAGAGATCAGAATGAGAGCAGGGGGCTAGGCTTGGTGAACTGTTCCAACCCATTAAAAATCATGACACGTCTGCATATTTTTTAATTGATGTGTATTGCAAAGTTGCTTTAAGTTATGTTTACTTTTCAAAAAGCTTAAGTTATGTTTTGATGGAGTTCCCCTTTCAGTATGAGGAAGTTTATATCAAATTTTCATTTTCACAATAGTTCCCTTTTAAAGGAGAACTAAACCCCAAAAAAAAAAGAATATGGCTAAAACTGCCATGTTTTATATACTGAACTTATTGCACCAGCCTAAAGTTTCAGCTTGTCAATAGCAGCAATGATCCAGGACTTCAAACTTGTCACAGGGGGTCACCATCTTGGAAAGTGTCTGTGACACTCACATGCTCAGTGGGCTCTGAGCAGCTGTTGAGAAGCTAAGCTTAGGGGTTGTCACTAATTATCCATCAGAAAATGAGGTTGGTCTGTAATATAAGCTGATGCTACAGGGCTGATTATTAAATTCTGATGCTAATTACACTGGTTTCTGTGCTGCCATGTAGTAATTATCTGTATTAATTACTAATCAGCCTTATATTGTGACATTTCTATTCTATGTGTACTGTATATTGTGAGTGGGTCCCTAAGCTCAGTAAGTGACAGCAGCACAGAGCATGTGCAGTGAATCAGCAGAAAAGAAGATGGGGAGCTACTGGGGCATCTTTGGAGACACAGATCTTTACTGCTAAACGGCTGTGGTTGCCTTGAGCTGGTACAGAAGTGCAAAACATAATGTACAACATTTCGTTTTAATTTTCCTTGTCCATTAATATGGCAGTCTAAATTAAAATTGCCTAGCCATATCCAGGTCCAGTTTGCTGCATCATGCACATGTGTATAATATGTATCCATAGATAATAAAGAGGCACAGATTTCTGTAGAAAGGCTTGTTTATGTATCAAGAGAGGGCGTTATCTGTTCCAATTAAATACGTGCAATACAGGGATCTGCATATAATTGATTTGCTTTCCATGAAATGACCATCATTATGTTGCCTCTCAGACTGCGTTGGGCATAATGCAGATGGTGGAGGACACGCTTATTGAACATGCCCACACCAAACCTCTTCTTCCAAGTCAGCTGGTCAGATACCGTGAAGTCCAGTTGCCAGACGGTAAGATCTCCTCTTCTTTGCCTTCCCCTTTACTTGCCCAGCTGTCTGTCGGCTGCCAGGGAACCAGCTTCATGTTTCTTTCTGTCTTTACCAGGAGGCTGGTTTGTGTATCAGCAGAGGAATGAGGTCCATAATAACTGCGGCATTGAGATCTATTATCAGACGGACATGCAGAGTACATCGGAGAACATGCTGCTGGAACTCTTCTGTCAGATCATCTCCGAGCCTTGCTTCAACACGCTGCGCACCAAGGAGCAGTTAGGTGGGAGAACAAGAAGGGCACATGTTCCTAATTACTTCCCTCCCTTATTCTAAACTTATTTTCTGCAATTAGCATAAATATTCCTGCGTAATTAGCATAAATATTCCTGCGTAATTAGCCTATTTATTCCTGGCAGTCGCTGAAAGAATCTGATTTTAATTGTGCCGTATTTCTCGGCGCTCGCTTAATTTCATCTCGGCAGGTGAGCAAAACGGCCGCCGTTTCAGACGTCTGACTTGCTTTTGTCTTTTGTAGGCTACATTGTGTTCAGTGGCCCCCGCAGGGCTAATGGGATCCAGGGTCTGAGATTCATTATTCAGTCCGAGAAGCCGCCTCATTATTTAGAGAGCCGCGTGGAGGCCTTCTTACAGACCACAGAGAAGTCCCTGGAAGAGATGACGGAGGAAGCGTTCCAGAAGCACGTCCAGGCGCTAGCAATACGTCGTCTAGACAAGCCAAAGAAACTCTCCGCCGA
This sequence comes from Xenopus laevis, assembly GCF_017654675.1. Lineage (NCBI taxonomy): Eukaryota > Metazoa > Chordata > Amphibia > Anura > Pipidae > Xenopus > Xenopus laevis. The sequence goes on from NC_054383.1 coordinate 20,453,116, forward strand.
GTGTGCAAAGTACTGGGGGGAAATCATTTCCCAGCAATATAATTTTGACAGAGGTAAGACACCGTGGAACTGTCCGATCTGCACTTGACATTGATCAGCTGCCGTCATTGCTATCACACACCTTTGCATTCTTAAAGGAACATCATGCTGTCGAAAAAGAAATCGAGAAATAATGTCTTTTTTTTTTTAGATTTTAAAGGGGAACTATAGCGAAAATGTAATATAAGTTTCAGCATATTGAAATAAGAAACTTTCTAAATACAACCAATTAAATATTCTGTACCGTTTCTGAAATAATCAAGTTTATCTTCACTATTCCTCTCTCAGCATCTGTTTCTCTTCATTCAGTCGTCGTGCAGCAGTTGGGTGTCAGATATTCATTGACGGTTAGATCCAATATATCTTATAGGGGGGCTCCTTTTGCCTAGAAGATGTATTGGAGCTCACTCTATAAGATATATTGGATCATTCATCTGACACCCAACTGCTGCCTGAAGACAGAATGAGGAGAAACAGATGCTGAGAGAGGGATAGTGAAGATTAACTTGATTATTTCAGAAATGATGCAGAATTTTTAATTGATTATATTTAGAAAGTTTTACTTCAGTATGATGGAGCTTATATTAAATTTTCTATTTTTGAGCTAGTTCCCCTTTAACCACTCCAGATTCCAGTTGTATTCGTTTAGGAAATAGTTTTTTACAGATAGAAATGTGTGCAGATATATAAGCCCATGGCAGTGCCATCTGTACAGTCGGGTATAATAACAGAGGCCACACACACATTGTCTGACGTTGAAGTATCTGTACTTATTTTACTGGTCTCCAAATGAGCAGATCTTTGGTTCTATCACCTCTGTATTGAGTCAATGGCTGTAATAGATCAAATCACATGGAGTGTCCTGTGCAGTTTAATTACCCAGTTACTGCATGAATGGGACGATATAGTCGGCCAAGCAGATTTTAGCACAGGTCCAGTACAGGTATGGGAATCCATTTTCTTGAAACCTGTTATGCAGAAAGCTCAATTACGGAAAGACCATCTCCCATAGGTTCTATTTTAATGAAATAAATCCCATTTTTAAAAATGATTTCCTTTTTCTCTGTAATAATAAAACCGTACCTTGTATTTGATCCCAACTAAGATATAATTAACCCTAAAGGCCCCCATACACTGGGAGATCTAAGATGCCGATAGATTAAGTCGGCAGCTCATTGGCCAGTGTATGGGGCCTTTCGACGGGCTTCCCCGATCAATATCTGGCTGAAAGTCTTAAAAATCCCATCAGATTGAGGATCACATCAGTTGGTTGATGCGGTTCTCAGTCCCACCTCCTGTTTTCTCCTCATTATGATTCAATCGTTGAGCCCTGGGGCCCACGATCAGATCAGCCGGATATCGCCCACCTCAAGATGGGTTTATAGGGGAGAGATCCACTCGTATGGTGACCTCATCAAATGAGCAGATCTCCATATTTATGGCCAACTTTACTGGAAGCAAAACCAGCCTATTGTGTTTAATGTTTTCAGTTATTTTTAAGAAGACTTAAGGTATAGTGATCCATTACAGCATCTTATCCGGAAAACCCCAAATCCTGAGCATTCTGGATAACAGGTCCCATGCCTGTATATGCAAGTCTGTGACCATTACATTTTGGTTCTTTGAAAAGTAGGAATGTGCTGAATCCACTGGGTTTGGTTTTGTTTGTTTTTTTACTTAATCCTCCACCAAAGACTGACAAAGCAAATCTACATTTTAATCAAAATCCTCCACATATTACATTGTATTTGCATTGGTTAGAGTCTTGATTCCTGTAGAAAATGGCTGCGTGATTCAGTAAAATGGAAGTCAGTTGCAATGTGATTTACACAACAAGCAGCCCTGAAACTACACAAAGTTACATTTCCTGTAGTATTTCTGGTGTTGCCTTTTGGAAAAGACCTTTTAATTGTTTTGCTTTTCTTCCCCCTCAGACGACATTGAAGTTGCCTATCTGAAGACTCTGACAAAGGAGGGTATCGTGAACTTCTGCAAGGTAAACCAATAGACCAGTAAGGGGCAGGCCATACTGGGCGTTTTGGGGAGATTTGGTCACCTGGCGGCTAATCGCCTTGTTTTTGCGGCGACCAATCTCCCCAAACGCCTTCCCTGACTCTGCACCGGCTAAAACTAAAGAACGCGGGCGCTAATCACTCGCGGCAATTAGTTTTCCGAAGTTGCCCGAAGTTTCCTCGTAAGGCAACTTCGGGCGAATTTGGAAAATAACCACCACGTGTAATTAGCGCCGGCGTGTTTTTCATTTTAGACGGCGCAGAGTCAGGGAAGGCGTTTGTGGAGATTGGTCGCCACAAAGACGAGGCGATTAGTCGCCAAGCGACCAAATCTCCCCAAAATGCCCAGTGTGGACTTACCCTAAACCAGAAGATCTTTGTTGTAGTTTTGTCTGGGCCAGTTAAAAGCAACTCATGTTGTGCTCATAAAAGCTGAAATATCGATGCTAATGATTACGACATTCCCCCTGCAGTGGAGAAGTACAACTGTCACCTCATGTCTGTCCAGCATTGACTTGAATGGCATCTACCAATCATATCAGACACTGTATGATTATACTGTATACACAGCATAGAATTCTAAATGCAGCTGCTGTCATATAAATGCTATTCACCAGTCCCACAAGGTTGGATTTCAGCCCGAAAACTATTCACACTGTTTAGAGGCAATTCATGTGAGTGCTGCACTGTTAGAATATTAATATAATACACAAAAGCCATGAATATCCTGTAAATTATATCCTTATAAACGGTGAGTTCTGATGTCATCAGTTATAAACGGTGAGTTCTGATGTCATTTCTGTCACATGACTCACTGAAACTTGTGTATTATAATAAATAAAGTACCCCCAGTTGTAAAATATGAGGATATTAGAAGTTACCTCGGAGTTTCATAACCTGTATAAAAACACTCGGCCTTCGGCCTCGTACTTTTATATGGTCATGAAACTCCTCGGTAACTTATAATATCCTTATATTTTACAAGAGGGGGTACTTTATTCACTATATAAATGAGTAGTGATGTCATCAGTTATAAACAGTGAGTAGTGATGTCATTTTTGTTACATGACTCACTAAAACATGTGTATTATAATAAATAAATATGGAAAATATGAGGATATTAGAAGTAGGGATGCACCGAATCCACTATTTTGGATTCGGCCGAATCCTTCGTGAAAGATTCGGCTGAATACCAATCCGAATCCTAATTTGCATATGCAAATTAGGCATGGGAAGGAGAAAACATTTTTTATTTCCTTGTTTTGTGCCAAAAATTCCCGCAACTTCCCGCCCGCCCCTAATTTGCATATGCAAATTAGGATTTGGATTCGGTTTGGCCGGGCAGAAGGATTCGCCCGGATCCAAATCCTGCTGAAAAAGGCCGAAACGTGGCCGAATTCCGTGCATCCATAATTAGAAGTGACCTTGGAGTTCCATGACCTGTATAAAACCATTCGGCATTTGGCCTCATGCTTTTATATGATCATGGAACTCCTCTGTGACTTATAATATCCTTATATACTTATATATATATATATATATATATATATATATATATATATATATATATATATATATATATATATATATATATATATATATATATGACTGCAAACCTGATTATAGAAGTTACCAAGCACAGTAAGCTCCATGCCACAGAATGCTAATGGAACCTAATTCTCATCTGTCCATTCCTCTACAAGCTCAGGGGTCAAAGCTCAGCAGCTTGTCCATTATGACCGACATGCAGTTGTGAAACTGGAGCCATAAATGACCTTTCAAAGGGCAACTATTTTGCTGCAAATGAGCTCCTCCTGGAATCTCCGAGGTGTGGCCTTCAGAATAAACCAACCTGCTTTGTTTTACAGAATATACTGTCCGTGGATGCCCCAAGAAGACACAAAGTATCTGTGCACGTTCTTGCCAGAGAGATGGAGTCCTGTAAGTGCCTCACTATTTACACAGAAATGACTATTACTATTTAGACAGCAATGTGTGTTTAATATAAAGTTACACACAGTCATAATGACGCCCTTGTCTGCACAATAATACCATACTGATTTCTAAAAGGGTTTGGCAGTTGGCATTTGGATTTTACCCAAGTTTCATAAGTATTCTTTATATTTGGTGGGGGAATTGAAACTAGATCAGAATTTCCTTAAAAGGATACTGTCATGGAAAAACATTTTTTTTCCAAAACGCATCAATTAATAGTGCTGCTCCAGCAGACTTCTGCACTGAAATCCAGTTCTCAAAAGAGCATTCAGATTTTTTTATATTCAATTTTGAAATCTGGCTAAACATATTGTGAATTTCCCAAGAGCCCTCAGTCATGTGACTTGTGCCTGCACTACTTTCTGGCAGGCTGTTATTTCTTCTATTTAATGTAACTGAATCAGTCTCAGTGGGACATGGGTTTTTACTATTGAGTGTTGTTCTTAGATCTACCAGGGAGCTGTTATCGTGTTAGGGAGCTGTTATCTGGTTACCTTCCCATTGTTCTGTTGTTAGGCTGCTGGGGGGAGGGGAGGGAGGGGGTGATATCACTCCAACTTGCAGTACAGCAGTAAAGAGTGATTGAAGTTTATCAGAGCACAAATCACATGACTTGGGACAGCTGGGAAACTGGCAATATGTCTAGCCCCATGTCAGATTTCAAAATTGAATATAAAAACATCTGTTTGCTCTTTTGAGAAATGGATTGCAGTGCAGAATTCTGCTGGAGCAGCTCTATTAACTGATGCATTTTGAAAAAAACACGTTTTCCAATGACAGGATCCCTTTAAATGAAACTAGGCATTCAGAGCAGATTCCTCCCATTGCTCTTCAGCCAATGTAGTGAGAAAGGAGAGCCATTAGGTCTTGTGAATGGAAAAGGGGAATGATTCCAGTCTGGAAAGGAATTTACTCCCAATGGAAGTCATTTAGAATAATCTAAAAATAAAAAAACGGGAAGTTAGTTTTATGCAATACGCACTATTAAGGCATAGATATTGTGCCCTTTAATTCTTACCTTTAACTATTTTAATTGATTTAAGGCCATTCATGTCATCATATATCGGAGGAAGAAGCATTTCCGTGGGGAAACAGATTTAATAGTGCTGGAGACAAGCTAAATAAAATAATAAAAGTCGCAGTCGAAAGCATGGAGGGGTATTTGTAGGTTCTGCCATTGTCCATAGGAACCATCAAAGGGTTGTTCTCCTTTAAATTAACTTTTTGTATGATGTAGAGAGTGACATTCTGAGACCATTTGCAATTGGTTTTCATTTTTTATTATTTGTGTTTATTCAGCAGCTCTCCAGTTTGCAATCAGGTTGCTAGGGTCCACATTGCCCTAGCAACCATGCATTGATTTGAATAAGAGACTGGAATATGAATAGGAGAGGCCTGAATAGAGGAACAAGTAATAAAAATTAGCAATAACAAATGCTTTGTAAGGCCACAAATGTATTGATTTTTAGATTGGGTCAGTGACCCCCATTTGAAAGACAAATAATTAAAAAAAAACTAAAAAACTATAACAAATGAAGACCAATGAAAACGTTGCTTTTGGTCAATTTATAACATACTAATAGTTAACATAGTGAGTATGGGAATACCAAGCAAAACCACTTACTTTTGATTAGAACAATCTCTAATGAATTATTATTTCTTCTATTCAGGTCCTGTAGTGGGAGAGTTTCCAGGTCAAAATGATGTTAATCTCGCTCCAGCACCCGCCCTTCCTCAGGTATCTTTTTATTTTTCTGTCTGTGTATTTGCAGAAGTACATCATAGTGACTGACATGAGATGCAACCAAACATCTGTAGTCTGAGATCAGTAGGGGCTTATCAGAGGTTGGACTAAATACAGGGAGGCCCTGAGAGCAACAGAAGGAGATTCAGTATAAAAACCTTAAAGGAGAAAGAAAGTCTTCTTCCACTTGGGGGTGCCAAATGTTAGTCACCCCCAAGTGATTGTATTTACTTACCTGAATCCCCGGGCCGGTGCTCCTATCAGTAGAAAACTGCACCGGCCCGGGGTTATTCCATAGAGTGCCACAGAGCGATTCTTTTCCGGCTTCTTCTTTCTTCAAATTTCCCGGGGCAGACGCATGCGCAGTAGAATGAAATAGACAACTTTTTAGTTAAAGTTCAACTTCTCGCTCTACTGCGCATGCGCAACCGCGCAAAGAAAGAAAAAGCCGGCAGAGGATGGCTCCGTGGTGCTCACTGTTATAACCCCGGCCGGTACAGTTTTCTGCTGCTAGGAGCACTGGCCTGGGGTTTTTAGGCACTAAGGGGTGCCTAACATTTGTCATCACTAAGTAGAAGAAGACTTTCCTTCTCCTTTAAAGAAGAATTCAACCTTTTAAAAAAAAAAAAAACCATACCCCCACCCCACGTAGACCTCCCTTCCTCCTCCCCCGAGCCTAGCTGCCCCCCGGGGAAATGTCCTTAAAGGGATACTGTCATGGGGAAAAAATGAATCAGTTAATAGTGCTGCTCCAGCAGAATTCTGCACTGAAATCCATTTCTCAAAAGAGGAAACAGATTTTTTTTATATTCAATTTTGAAATCTAACATGGGGCTAGACATATTGTCAATTTCCCAGCTGCCCCAAGTCATGTGACTTGTGCTCTGATAAACTTCAAATCACTCTTTACTGCTGTACTGCAAGTTGGAGTGATATCACCCCCTCCCTTTTCCCCCCCAGCAGCCAAACAAAAGAACAATGGGAAGGTAACCAGATAACAGCTCCCTAACACAAGATAACAGCTGCCTGGTAGATCTAAGAACAACACTCAATAGTAAAAACCCATGTCCCACTGAGACACATTCAGTTACATTGAGAAGGAAAAACAGCAGCCTGCCAGAAAGCATTTCTCTCCTAAAGTGCAGGCACAAGTCACATGACCAGGGGCAGCTGGGAAATTGACAAAATGTCTAGCCCCATGTCAGATTTCAAATTGAATAAAAAAAAAATCAGTTTGCTATTTTGAGAAATGGATTTCAGTGCAGAATTCTGCTGGAGTAGCACTATTAACTGATTCATTTTGAAAAAAAACATGTTTTCCGATGACAGGATCCCTTTAACTTTATACTTGCCCCTCGGTGCAGATTCAGCCATTGGAGTTCACAGCAGCCATCTTCCGGGTCTTTGTGTCTTCTTCCGGCACTTGTGCAATTTCCGTCCATTTCGGCGTATGTGCAGCTGTCGCAAACCGGTCGATTGCTCCAACTGCGCATGCGCCGATTCGCCAGTCTCCCACTCAGATTAACGAAGACCCAGAAGCTGGCTGCACTGAACTCCGATCCCTCAATCTGCGCCGAGGGGTAAGTATAACGTTAAGGGCATTTCCCCAGGGGCAGCTAGGCTGGGGGAGAGGAGGAAGGGGGTCTACGTGGGGTAGGGTTGTTGTTTTTTTCTCCTTTAAGGGTAGGGATGCACCGAATCAACTGTTTGGGATTCGGCCGCATCCCCAAATCCTTCATGAAAGATTTGGCCGAATACCGAACCAAATCTTAATTTGCATATGCAAATTAGAGACGGGAAGGGAAAAAGCCTATGATTAAGTGTTTGTAACACGAAACACGTAAGACAGAGGACACAATAAATCTTTTCTATTTGATCTTAACCATCTGTTGGAAGATTGCCTTTATTTGAGTGCCTGCTCCAGGTCGAAGGGAAAAAGTTGAAGAAACAGATTTTACTTCCTTGTTTTGTGACAAAAAGTTACGTGATTTCCCTTCCCGACACTAACTTGCATATGCAAATTCAGTTTTGGTTCAGCCAGGTAGGAGGATTCGGCTGAATCAGAATCCTGCTGAAAAAGGCTGAATCCTGGATTCAGTGTTTCCCTACTTAAGGGTGATGTGCATGGGGCACTTTGTCTGCTCTTCCCCAGGCAACAAAGCACCCAAAATACCATTGGGACCTACAGGAATCGCTGCAGGTAAAACATAGGAATTGAGGGAATTAAGTACGTTCTCCGTTATGTGTGTAATTACTACTTGGAGTAAAATATGCCTTCTCTTTCCTCCACCGCAGCCCGTTGTGATTAACAATATGACGGAGTTCAAGAGGAGTTTGCCTCTCTTCCCTCTCGTCAAAAGCCACATTAACTTCATGGCCGCGAAATTATGATCCCGGCTCTGCAACGCGACGGCACCCGCTGAACCAGGCGCTGCTGCTGCTAAAGACATGCCGTGGCTTGCGAGTGACGAGTAAATCTGGTTGCAGTAGTAGGACTTTTAGTAGAACAATAATCTCTGTAGTAAGGAAAAAAAAAAAAATAATTATCTGGTTGACGTGTTGATTTGATTGGTTGGTGCCACTTGATGCAAACACTGGCATTGGATTGGGGCGAGAAGGACAACTAGACTTTTACATGGAAATATTATATTACACTTAATGCTGATATGTAAATTATTTATGAACGTAGGATTATTCTTAATGAAAAACAAAACCTTGGCTGACCAGACTGTTGGGTTTAGCTAGAATGCCATAGATTTGTGCTGTGAGGCAGCCATCTTCCCCTGCGCCATGTGACTTCATTGTTTAAAGGGAACATATACCCACCTGTATACAATCTTGCTGAGCATGTACACAAGTTTTATTCCCTAGCAGGAATGTGTAACAGGAGCACCCACTGCTGTTTTGTCAGGGCGAGTGGGGATAGAAAAGCCAAAGCTTAATTTACTGATGTGATCGGGTGAGTAGAAAAGTGTCCGTAGACCCTTCCAGCATCAGTAACTTGAACTTTTTTTGCCTTTCTGTCTGGTCCAACAGGCGGTACTTCTGTTACACATTCATGATATTAAATTGCAAGAGTACTCAGAAGAGCAATGTGAAATTGTTATATGGGTGGGTACATGTGCCCATTAAAAGGCCAATCAAGTCTTCCGCTTCGTGATAACTGCGCATGCGCCGTAAGTGATGAAGATTTCCAAAGGGAAGACCAGAAGATTACGGAAGCGCTTTGGCAATTTTCGTCACTTACGGCGCATGCGCAGTTATCACAAAGCGGAAGACTGCTCTTAACTGCACATGCGCCGATACGGCGAATACTTACTGAGCTTACCGAAGTAGTTAAAGATGGCTCCTGTGAGCTGCTGACTCTGCAACAAGGGGTAATTACAGGATTAGAGGCGATTACTGGTGCAGGGAGGGGGGACTATGGAGGGTTGGGGGGGTTGAATTCTCCTTTAATGTTAATTATCATGTGATTTGTTTTTTCCAATTGTTAGTGAACACCGAGGGGCACTTTCTAGAAACCACTCAAATACCTTTTTTGTTCTGAAAAAACTTTTTTTTTTTAATTAAGACTTGGTTTTTATTAGGAAACCTTTGTCGCAGCTGCTGATATTTTTATGCAAGTCACAGAGCCGGGGGAATTAGCCAACAGTAAAGTAGTGCGACTTCTCTTAAGCCTCAAAGCACAACTCTAACACGATGCATCTCCGCATGATTTTAATCTTTCTATCCATCTGTTTGCAATTTTATGGCTCAGTTGGTAGAACGCAGACTCTATGTAATATGCACAAACTTTTCCTTTGGCAACGTATAATAAATGCTGAACTTTTTTTGGGAGGCCGAAAGTTCTCTCGTCTGGGAATTGTCTCCGGCAACCACGGAGTTAAAGCTCCATCTCAGTCTGTTTTCTCAGGTTTTCTCTGGTTTTGCCCTTTAGACTTTATAAATAAAAGTGTTTTATTTAAATGAAATGCCGCGGCTTCCTTATTGTGTTGGTTTAGTCCATCATCGCCTTGTCTACATTCAGTGCTGCACAGAGAGAGCTCCAGGTATTTGGATATGATGCTGCGCCCTGACAATATTTAAAAGAGTTTTGTCTCACACTAAATAAAATCAAACCCCCCCCCCCATCTCAGCATCTTGGTGTAAGAATGTACAACACGCAAAAGGTTTAAAGGGGTAGTTCACCTTTAGATTAACTTTTAATATGACGTAGAGAGTGATAAATATCGAGACAATTTGCAATTGGTTTTCATTTTTTATTATTTGTGGTTTTTGAGTTATTTAGCTTTTTATTCAGCAGCTCTCCAGTTTGTAATTTCAGCCATCTATTTGGTAGGGTCCAAATTCCCCTAGCAACCATGCACTGATTTGAATAAGAGACTGGAATATGAAAAGGAGAGGCCTGAATAGAAAGATAAGTAATAAAAAGTAACAATAACAATAAATGTGTAGCCTTACAGAGCATTTGTTTTTAGATGGGGTCAATGACCCCCCCCCCCCCATTTGAAAGCTGGAAAGAGTCAGAGGAAAAAGACAAATGATTCTAAACTATAAAAACTGAAGACCAATTGAAAAGTTGCTTAGAATTAGCCATTTTATAGTTCAAAGTTAACGTCAAGGGATAAACGGTCATAATTTTTATGGTGTAGTTTTTATTTCTAAAATTACACCATTTACACTACAAATAATTCACTCTACAATATAAAATTTCATTCCTGAACCAGCAAGTGTATTTTTTTTTAGTTGTAATATTGGTGTGTAGGCGCCATCTCAGGTCATTTTGCCTGGTCATGTGCTTTCAGAAAGAGCCAAGACTTTAGGATGGAACTGCTTTCTGACAGGCTGTTCTTTCTCCTACTCAATGTAACTGAAGGTGTTGCAGTGGGACCTTGATTTTACTATTGAGTGCTGTTCTTATATCTACCAGGCAGCTGTTATCTTGTGTTAGGGAGCTTCTATGTGGTTACCTTCCCATTGTTCTGTTGGTAGGCTGCTGGGGGGAAGGGATAGGGTGATATTACTCCAACTTGTAGTAAAGAGTTACTGAAGTTTTTCACAAGTCACATGCCTGAGGGCACCTGGGAAACAAACCATATGTTTAGTCTCATGTCAGATTTCAAAATTAAATATAACAAAATCTGCTTGCTCTTTCGAAAAATGGATTCAGTGCAGATTTCTGCTGGAGCAGCACTATTAACTGATACGACAAATCGCCTCCGAACTGTCTTCCCGCTAGCTAGAATCTAAATTGCTGGTGGAATGGCACTCTGCTCGCTTCGTTTTTTAATGTCACCCCGCAAGAAATCTTCTGGCGACTTTGGAAAACTAAGCGCTCAGAGTGCCATCGCGATGGTGATTTACATTCTAGCTGGCGGGACATTAGTCGCCCAAAGAAGTGGCGATTTGTTGCCAGGCGCCAATCTCTCCGAATTTCCACGTGTGTCGCTTACAGTTGGAACATCAGCTTCTTCTGCAAGAATGTTTCTCCTGGAACACTGACCTGTCTCGTGGAGGAACAGCAACTCATTATCCCATGTCACGTTGGCAATAACGCATCACATAATATCGGTCCTCTAGGACTAAAGGCCCAGGAAGTGACCCATGTTTTTTTTATTCAGAATTTTCTCCATGTTCCATCTCCAGCAACCGTCCCATGTAAACCCAGAATGCTCCCTGTGCAAGGTTCTTATTAGCCTGTGTAAATAAACACCCCCTTCTTATACTTGGAAATATATATATATTTATTAATAATTAACATCAAAGGAGAATCATGTTCACAGCAGGTAAAGCCAAAAATCACAAAAAGCCACTGAACAGTTTCATTGTGTGGAATCCTAGGAGTTTGGCTTGTATACACAATGAGCAGTGTCCCTTCAGCAACTTCAGTCTCCCAGCAATCATCAGGGCTCAGCGGCACACTGCACTGGAAGAGGTCAATTAATTGTGAGGATCTGCAGCCCCATCCTCCACTCTACACACCTGCAGAACTTCTTGCTATAGACACTTAACACCCATGCTTACCCCAAATCTCAGTAACTAACCAGTGTTCTGGTCTGGACAGTCTCCATTAGAATGTGAACTGCTGCTTCTCCAGCCTAATTAAAAAAAAAAAGTCAGTTCTCTTTAAAATACACACACTACATGTCTGAAACCAGCACCAAATGCTTAGAACCACTATGGGGATGCTGTTGTTGACCGAGACCTCACCCAAAGCAAATATGCGGAGACAGTAGTGCACAAAAGTAATTATTTAAAGGATAACAAAACCCTAAAAATGAATATGGCTAAAAATGCCATATTTTATATGCTGAACTTATTGCACCAGCCTAAAGTTTCAGCTTGTCAATAGCAGCAATGATCCAGGACTTCAAACTTGTCACAGGGGGTCACCATCTTGGAAAGTGTCTGTGACACTCACATGCTCAGTGGGCTCTGAGCAGCTGTTGAGAAGCTAAGCTTAGGGCTCGTCACTAATTATCCAGCAGAAAATGAGGTTGGTCTGTAATATAAGCTGATGCTACAGGGTTGATTATTAAATTCTGATGCTAATTACACTGGTTTCTGTGCTGCCATGTAGTAATTATCTGTATTAATTACTAATTAGCCGTATAGTGTGACATTTCTATTCTATGTGTACTGTATATTGTGAGTGGGTCCCTAAGCTCAGTAAGTGACAGCAGCACAGAGCATGCGCAGTGAATCAGAAGAAAAGAAGATGGGGAGCTACTGGGGCATCTTTGGAGACACAGATCTTTACTGCTAAAGGGCTGTAGTTGCCTGGGGCTGGTACAGAAGCTCAAAACAATGTACAACATTTCTAGCTACTTCTTTAGTTAGACTTTAGTTCTCCTTTAATTGAATTTCCATAACAATGAATTTCCCTAACCTCAGACGATTAGCCACTTTTTCAGGTTTGAGTGAGACTTTTTTTTTTTTTTTTTTAAAAAAAAGTTGTCTATGGAGATGTCAGACACACTGGGGCCCCATAAAAAAAAAGTGGCCCTGATTAAAAAAAAAAAAAGCAAACAGAAAATGTCTCCTATTAATAAGAAGTTTTTATTTTAGCTCTCATTAAAAAAAAAAAAAAAAATAATGAGGTACTGCCATATCCAGCCTGACGCTGCCTCTCCCACCCAATCCTTTTCCCCTTTATACAATGACACCGCTCAATATCACACACTCCAGGGTCGGAGATCACAATTGACGCCCATATTACAGGCAGGGTCAAATATTTAAAGAAAATGTTTATCCTCAAACAAATGAATGTAAAATTGAGCAGAGTGCCCTTAATAAGCAATTTGTTTGTTTTTTTTCTAGTTTAAGATATAATCTGTTTTTAAACCTGGGAATATGAGGAATTAAACAAGAGTGCCACCTGCTGGTCATTTCAGTTAACTGGCTCAGCTCAAGTGACCAGCAGGTGGTGCAGTTCATGATTCTTTATTTGTCAATACAGACAGTAAACAGTTATACAGGGTATCAAAACCACCTTGCACCCAGGCTGCCCCAAACTACATAAAAATCATTATATCAGCAGTTTAAAAAAAAAAATGAAATCTAAAAAAAAATAGTAAATTGGCAAATTGCATAGAAGGGAACTTGGAGTAGTTTTATATTGATTTGTTTTTAGGCTTTACATTTCCTTTCTTTGATTGAGCTGAATTAATTGTTTTAATAACAGTTAATGGTGAATGCTCCATATTGTGGGGAGGTCTGGTCTGTGGCCCTTAACATGTTTAAAGGGGTTGTTCACCTTTAAGAACTTTTAGTATGATGCAGAGAGGGATATTCTGAGACCATTTGCAATTGGTTTTCATTTTTTATTATTTGTAGTTTGAGTTATTTAGCTTTTTATTCAGCAGCTCTTCAATTGGCATCTTAAGCAATCTGGTAACTAGGGCCCAAATTACCCTAGCAACCATGTATTGATTTGAATAGGAGACTGGAATATGAATAGGAGAGGCCTGAATAGAAGGAAAAGTAATAAAAAGTAACAATAACAATTAGCGATGCACCGAACCACTATTTTGGATTCGGACGAACCCCCAAATCCTTCGCAAAAGATTCAGCCGAATACTGAACCGAATCCTCATATGCAAATTAGGGGTGAGAAGTGTAAAACATTTTTTACTTCCTTGTTTTGTGACAAAGTCACACAATTTCCCTCCCTGCCCCTAAATTGCATATGCAAATTAGGATTCGGTTCGGCCATGCAGAAGGATTGAGCTGAATCCGAATCCTGCTGATAAAGCCCGAATCCTGAACCCTGGATTTGGTGCATCCCTAATAATACATTTGTAGCTTCACAGAGGATTTGTTTTTTAGAAGGGGTCAGCGAAACCCATTTGAAAGCTGCAAAGACTGAAAAGAAAAAGACAAATAACTATAAAACTATAAAAAATAAATAATAAAAACCAATTGAAAAGTTGCTTAGAATTGTCCATCCTATAACAATTAAAGTTACCTTAAAGGTGAACCACCCCCTTAAAGTCAAATTAAAAAAGGACATCTCTGATATTTTCCCCTCCCCCACTTATAACTATGGCCCCTCCCCTGCTTTCCTGCATAACTCTGGGCCCCGGTTTCCCCAGCTCTAAGCCCCAACAAGAAGAATCCAGTTAGTGCAGGGGAGGCAAAAGGAAACAAAACAAGTGTGTTGAGTCAAATCACTGGACAGTGTAATAATAATAATAATAATAATTATTTCGATTTAGTAACAAATAATAAAATAAAGAGCTGAAGGTTGTGTTATGGATCCTGCGCACACACAGTAGTATTTGTAAAGAATAAAAACACAAGCAGCGCGTGGTGCTCGGACGGTGAATACGTTTAGAAATTTGGCAGCAATTTAGGTGGAGAAACAAAACAACAGATGGAGCAGTCTGGGATGTACCATGTAGACAGGTATGTGATTGTGCTGGGGGGAAATTGCCAAAGCGCAGTGCTGTTTTTATTAGAAGTCATTTGGAGGCTGAGACCACATTGTGAGTTTGGCTGATTGTCGGCTTTTCTCTGCCGCACAAGGACTTTGTTGCGTTTCCTACAGGGAACATGTCACAGGGCAGCAGCTTCTTGTACACCCCCAGGAGCAGGGAGAGTGAATTGAGCGGGACAACTGGGCCGGCTCATCCAAGCCTTATACTTCCTCTGGTTCTGGCTCTTGGCTGTCGAGGATTTTCCGGTGAGCTTGGCGCAGGTACTGTTGCTGTTTGAAGTAAACCTTGAAGGCTCCTTTAATGGCAACAAAAGCAATTCCGCCCTGCAATACAAACAAGGATGTCACACAGGCAGCAGGATCTCCTGTTCCTATTCTCTGTGCTCAACTAATGGAGTGGCTTCTGTCTGCCGCTTCTATCTGCTGCTTCCCGGGCTGCACCCGATACTGAACAATGGAGCAGCACAAACTGGAATTGGTGCTCAATGTGTACCCCAAACTAATTTGGCCACATACCCAGGAAACAGTGTGTGCACAGAAACAAGTGGTATCTGCAAGACCCACCTCAATTAATAAGGAACTAGAGCCTTTAAAGGGATTCTGTCATTTTGTTTTTTGTTTGATTTTTCTAAATTACACTGCAAATAATTAACTCTACAATAAACAATTTCATACAATTTCATTCCTGAACCAGCAAGTGTATTTTTTTTAATTGTAATATTGGTGAGTAGGCGCCATCTCAGGTCATTTTGCCTGGTCATGTGCTTTCAGAAAGAGCCAGCACTTTAGGATGGAACTGCTTTCTGGCAGGCTGTTGTTTCTCCTACTCAATGTAATTGAATGTGTCGCAGTGGGACATGGATTTTTACTATTGATCTACCAGGGATCTGGTTTACTCTTAGATCTACCAGGGATCTGTTATCTTGAGTTAGGGTAGCGGTTATCTGGTTACCTTCCCACTGTTGTTTTTTATATTCAATTTTAAAATCTGACATGGGGCTAGACATTTTGTGAATTTCCCAGCTGCCCCCAGTCATATGACTTGTGCCTGCACCTTAGGAGAGAAATGCTTTCTGGCAGGCTGCTGTTTTTCCTTCTCAATGTAACTGAATGTGTCTCAGTGGGACATGGGTTTTTACTATTGAGTGCTGTTCTTATATCTACCAGGCAGCTGTTATCTTGTGTTAGGGAGCTGCTACCTGGTTACCTTCCCATTGTTCTTTTGTTTGGCTGCTGGGGGGAAGGAGGGGGTGCTATCACACCAACTTACAGTACAGCAGTAAAGAGTGACTGAAGTTTACCAGAGCACAAATCACATGACTGGGGCAGCTGGGAAACTGACAATATGTCTAGCTCCATGTCAGATTTAGAAATGAAATATAAAAATCTGTTTGCTCTTTGGAGAAGTGGTTTTCCATGAAGAATTCTGCTGGAGTAGATTAACTGGATGCGTTTTGCAAAAAAAAAAAAAACTTTTTTTTCCAAGTCTCCCTTTAATAAACCATTGATCACTAAAAGGCAAAAGAAACCATGCATTGCATATTGTCCTATTTAATAGTGACGCCTTAGAAAGACCCTTGTCTTCCAAAACAAAATGTAGGCCCGGTGCTTAGAAGTGGATGTTTTAGCACCCTACAAGTCCTACAGCCAACATGACCGTATATAAGGAGTCTTACAGCCAACATGACCTGATCTAATGGATCATATAGCCAACACGACCCAATATGAGTCAAGGAAGGAGTCAGGAAGGGTTTTTTTTCCCCCTTTGAGGCATTTTGGAGAGCCTTCAAATTCGTTTTTTTCCTTCCTCTGGATCAACTGGCAGTTAGGCAGGTTAAAATATAGTTCAAAGGCTGAACTTGATGGACGTGTGTTTTTTCGACCTAACTTACTATGGGCGCCCCGCCAATGAGGCAAGTTGAGAAACTCGCCTCAGACGGCAGCACCCCCTTGGTTGCCAGGGGCGGAAAAAATTCTGCTCCTGGTAACTAAGAGCCGAATTTCAGTTTCTTCAAACCAGAAATTCAGCTTTTCTAGTGCAGAGAGCGCAATTAAGCTCTCTGCGCTAGTGATATAGACGCCCCGACCCCCTATGTTGCTGAAAATGTGAGTGTCCTGGGGATGGGGGGTGGCAGAACAAAGGCCACCTCGGGTAGCAAAATGGCCGTGATCGTCCCTGCATGTATGCTAAATCTATATTCTTCAGAATAGACATTCACTGGGAGCCCTGCATGGGATATTCCCTGACATCAACAAACTCAGAACATCTCCGGAGCTGGAGACTGCACTAGCAACAGCCCAATACAGAGAATAGGGCCATCTTGGGCGACACACAAACCTACAGGCCCCCGGGCCTTCTACACACTACACTTAAATACTTTAAGACAAAAGTTCTGCTCTGATCTTAAAATACATTTTATTACTGTTGTTTCTGGTTTTTCATCATTTTTGGCAGGTCATCTCCGCACCTTGATGCACTTAAAGTGTCTTGTAGAGAAAGCTCCGGAGGTGGTCCATTGTCCTCCACTTATTCTAATTCATCTGACAGATCTCACGAGTTGCAGTTTTATGTCTCTGCCCTCAAAGCAATTTCACGCACAGCAGTAGAATGAAAAATGCAGGATTTGTTCCGTACAGGAATGATGTACGATGTTCAGTCATTATTTAGATGGAAGAGTGCCTTGTGTTGTGCACATTGTGTGAGAAGGCCTTAATGACAATTGCAGAGAGACTGCTGTGATAAAATGCCTTCTATTGAGATACAATGGCTGAGGGCTGAGTGCTCTGGCTGGCAAGTCTGCCTTTCTCTGGCTTGGTGCAAAATGAGAGATGAACAATTTCATCGCAAGGGAATAGAGAGAGCAGCTTGGGCCAATATATACCAAATATATACCCCTACTGTCACACAATAAGGGCGTAGAAACTGAGACTTTCCCCCTAATGGCTTATTTTAATCCTTAAACTGTAGCAATGCACCTGGGGCTATTATTTTGCATGTTTTAAAGGAGAAGGAAAGCTACGGTGGCATTTTATTGCCAATATATTAGCTGCAATAGTGCAAGCTAGAATGCTATATTTATTCTTTACAATGTTTTACCACACTGGAGTAAAAAGCTCTAGAAACTCTCTATTTGTTAAGGATAGGAGCTGCAGTATTAATGTGGTGTGACATCACTTCCTGCCTGAGTCTCTCCCTGCTCTGGGCTCAGATTACAGTAGAGAAGGGAGGGGGTGGGGAAGAGGAGCAAACTGAGCATGCTTTTGCCCAGGGCAATGAGGTTTAAGCTGAAGGCAGGAAGTCTGATACAGAAGCCCATGAGTACACAATAGAAGGAAAGAAATGCAGTGTTTCTTTTGACGGGGGACTCAGAGCAACATTACTTTGGGGGTTTACTGGTATATTAAGATGGACCTTTCTGATAAGGCTTACTTAGTCTTAACCTTTCCTTCTCCTTTAAACTGGCCTTACACCTTGAGATATGCACATTTGGCAAATGAGCAGATATGTGCCAGGCCAAATGTCACTGATTCAATTGATGGCCTTATACGGAGTCTCTAAATAGACCCACATCAATGCGCATCTCACCCTACAGGGTTTTCAAACATGCAAGATATTTTCAAACATGCAAGCTGGCAGTTTATTAAGACAATAAACTGCCAGCTTGGTCTGGCTGGGTCAATCTGACAGTTTATCAGCTCTTTGCAAGTCACCAGTTGCCCAAATATGATGTAGTTATGTCCATAAGGGAAGAGAAAGCATACCTGGACGAGGACAGAACCTGTGACTGTTGACCCCCAAAAAAAACTCGCTTCTATATTCTATTTAAAAGGAAAACTAAACCCTAAAAACAAATATGGGTAGCAATGATGTATTTTATATATTAAACTTAAAAGGAAAACTATACCCCCAAAATGAATACTTAAGCAACAGTTTATATCAAATTAAGCGGCATATTAAAGAATCTTATCAAACTGGAATATATATTAAAGTAAATATTGCCCTTTTACATCTCTTGCCTTGAACCACCATTTTATGATGGTCTGTGACTACAACTAACTATAAAAGGAAGAAGTGTGGGAGCAAAAGACAGAATTAGTTTGTTAATTGGCTCATGTGACCTAACATGTTTGGTTTGTTTGTGTGCACCGTGAATCCTACAATCTCAGGGGGCGGCCCTTATTTTTTAAAATGGCAATTTTCTATTTAGGATTACCCAATGGCACACAAAGTATATTATAATGAAAATGGTTTATTTACATGAAACAGGGTTTTACATATGAGCTGTTTTATAAAATATATTTTTATAGAGACCTACATTGTTTGGGGTATAGTTCTACCTTAATGCTCCAGTTTAAAGTTTCAATATCTCTATAAAAGTAACGATTAAGACCTTCAAAGTGTGCACAGAGGGTCACCATCTTGGATTTTGTTAGTACTGGCTGCGACACTCACATGCTCACTGGGCTCTGGGCAGCCATTTTGAAGCTAAACGTATGGGTTGTCACAAATCAACAGGCAGAAAATGATGTTCTCATGCTATAGAAGCTGATGCTACAGGGCTGATTATTAAATGCAGATATAAATTGTGCTAGTTTCTGAGCTGCCATGAGATGAGAAATGAGAATCTGGATTAATTATTAATCAGCCTTGTATTGTGACATTTATATTCTCTATATACAGTATACGGTGAGTCAGTCCCTAAAGCTCAGGTAACTGACATTAGCCCAGAGCATGTGCAGTGAATCAGCAGAAAAGAAGTTGGGGCATGTTCAGATTAATGGGTTGTGGCTGTCTTGGGCTGGTACAGAATATAATGTGCATCATTTTTACCCTAATTCTTTATCAAAGGGGTGGTTCACCTTCAAACAACTAGTTGTTTTCAGATAGATCACCAGAAATAACTTTTTCCAATTACTTTCTATTTTCTATGTGTCACCATTTTTATAATATTGAAGTGTAAAGAGTCTTTTCACCTTCACCTTCTGAAGCAGCTCTGGGAGGGGGTCGCTGACCCTGTAAACTGTTCTAAATTGATATATTTAGGGTAGGGACACACTGGGCGATTTGGGGAGATTTAGTCGCCTGGCGACTAATCGCAGCGACTTTTCTCCCCGAATGCTTCCCCTCTCTCTGCGCCTGGCTAAAATGAAAAATCGCCTGCGCTAATCACACGCAGCGATTCTTTTTCCGAAGTCGCCCGAAGTTGCCTCACGAGGAAACTTCGGGCGACTTCGGAAAACGAATCGCCGCGTGTGATTAGCGCAGGCGATTTTTCATTTTAGCCAGGCGCAGAGAGAGGGGAAGCATTCGGGGAAGATTGGTCGTGGAAAGTCGCGGCGATTAGTCGCCAGGCGACTAAATCTCCCCAAATCGCCCAGTGTGTCCCAGCCCTTAGTTGATACATTTCTTATCTTTGTCCCTGCTGAGCAGAATCTCTGGGTTTCATTAAAGGCAGCTGTTAGAATTGATACAATAGTTGCTAATACTCCAGAGATGCTGCTGAGAAATGGATCAACTAAATGTTGCAAAATTGTAACAGTTCAGAGTCTGCGCCTGAATTACTGAGCTGCCAGACTCAAACACCAGAGACAGGGACATTCAACTTTAAGCTTAGATTTTGGAAAACAGTATAACAAATAAATAATGGAAAGTAATTGAAAAAAATCTTTATTTCTGGTGAAAACAACTGAACTGAAAACAGTGTGACCTCAAAACTGTCAAATTCGACTAGGGAGCTATTCAAGAAAACTCAAATCGAGTTTTTAAAATTTAAATCGAATTTGATTCATGTTTTCGGGTGAATTTAATTCACCCGAGCTTTACAAATTAAATTTTTTTAAAAAATAAATTTCGATTGGTCGAATTTATGGGAGTTCAATGATAATTATGTTCAGCAGCTCAGCCATCTATATTTTTCATTGCAAGTTACTGGACTTTCTGCTCGTTCAGGTACAAACTATTGCAGTGTCCGCTCATCCACCTCCAACAATCGCTATAGTTCCTCTTTATATGTAACACACATGTACCGACACTGATAGTTCTGGACAGGAGTAGTGATGACACACTAGGAATGGTGTACATATGTGCTCTATGTAAAGAAGGAGTAGAGTGCAAGCCAAAGGCTAAAGATGCACAATACAGGTATGGGACCTGGGGTCATCCGGAGAAGTGATCTTTTGGTAATTTGGATTTCCATACCTTAAGTCTACTAGAAAATCATGTAAACATTAAAGTGGACCTGTCACCTACATGCATAATGAAAGTTCTTTGCAAATTAAACATGAATTATTTTTTTCATTAAAACATCCATACCGGTTATAAAGGTGTTTAAATATCTGAGCTGTCAATCAAAAATTATCTGCCCCGCCTCTATGTCTTTCACTTTCCATTCAGCACTTCCTACATGTCACTGCACTTCTTACATTGCCCCTTTCCTCCCCAGGCCCTATAATTATGTAGGACACAGTGTATGGGCATTAGGTTCCCCATTCTCAAGCTTACACAAGATTTTGGGGTGATACACAATTTATCTAAATAACAGTGTCCACAAAATGGCTGCTGCCTGCTTGGTGTAATTCCAAGAGTGAAAAAAACTAAATTTAAATAATAAATATAGTGTAAGTAAAGTTTATTTTGCTCAATTAACATGATAGAAAATAATTTGGAATTGTTTCTTAGCGTGACAGGTCCCCCTTTAATACATTTTTAAAATTTGTATTATTTAGATAAAATAGAGTCTATAGGAGATGGCCTTTCCGGAATTCTGAGCTTTCTGGATAACTGGTTTCCGAATAACAGATCCCATGCCTGTACCAGAATAGGAAAATCTAGGCCCCACCCTCTAGTGATGTGCGGGTCAACAAAAATTCGACCCACACCCAACCGGCACCTGCACTTATAGATCCATGCCCAACTCGCCCATCTGTGGTGGGGCAGGCGTGCACCTATAAAAGGAGGCTGCTGGAGCCAAAATGAAGCAGAGTAAGGTCACGGGGCAGGGACAGTGGAATAAAAGCTCAACTGGAACCTGCTTGTGACCCACAAAATGTGTGTGGAAGTCGTCCCGAACCCACCCGACCCGCAGGTCCCCTGGGTATCAGGCCAGCACCCTCCCAGGGTTGATCTCCTTCTACTGATGAAGTATGTGGTAAAACTAGAACTGAAAGAAAAAACATTCAAGGCATCCTTACCAGAATTGTCCTTTGCAGGTTGGAATTAACGGTGCTAAACATCAATTTGCCAACAATAGTAGCAATAGTGGGAAAGACCAGAGCTCCGCACAGTATTCGTGTAGCAGAGACATGATCTGCCAGTGGGTTGGCTTCAGCTGGTACCCGGGGCACTGGACAGCCAATTCCTGAGAATAAAATGCAGAGACTTATACAGAATTCAATAGTTTCTATTCCAGGTCCAGTGAGGAATAATGGTGATATATAGGTAACATATCCCATTCCATGAATTAATTAATGTAGGTGGAAAAAAGAAAAAGCAAACCCCCTCCATATAAAATTCAGGGAAATTACACAGCAAGTCAACCTTCATGTTAGCAGCCTGACCCATATGTTAAAGACCCCAAGGAGAACGGATATTATAAGAAATGTGTTACACAGACACAATCCTGGAATAAACCTCTACTGGATAGGTACTGAGCGATGGAAACATTTAAGGTGTTGCAACAGAGAAAAGTCATATAAGGTCTATGCTCATTAACTTAAAATGATCTGTCATGATATGATGATGTAGTTTTTATTTCTAAATTACATCATTTACACTGCAAATAATTCACTCTACAATAAAAAATGTAATTTCTGAACCAGCAAGTGTATTTTTTTTTTTAGTTGTAATATTGGTGTGTAGGTGCATCTCAGGCAATTTTGCCTGTTCATGTGCTTTCAGAAAGAGCCAGCACTTTAGGATGGAACTGCTTTCTGGCAGGCTGTTGTTTCTCCTACTCAACGTAGCTGAATGTGTCACAGTGGGACCTGGATTTTTACTATTGAGTGATGTTCTTAGATCTACCAGGGAGCTGTTATCTTGAGTTAGGGTAGCGGTTATCTGGTTACCTTCCCACTGTTTTGTTGTTTGACTGCTATGGGGGTGATATCACTCAAATTTGCAGTTCAGGATTAAAAAGTGACTGAAGTTTATCAGAGCACAAGTCACATGACTGGAGGCTCCTGGGAAACTGTCAGTTTGCAATTTTGAGAAATGGATTTTAGTACAGAATTCTCCTGGAGCAGCGCTATTAACTGATGCATTTTGAAACAAAACATGTTTTCCCATGACAGTATTCCTTTAATTTTCCAAGCATAGCAACATGGCAAGTCTTTCCTCTGCTCACCAACTTAAAATTCTGCCAGGTCAACCAAACTTTAATATAATGAATAAAATTACTTTATTAGAACAATTAGCACACAGTTGGAACCAAGTACAGAAATATATATTTTGTTTGAAATGGAGACACCCATAGACTGAGGACAATAGATTACCTGGAAATATACTATTAAGAATCTGTAATTTGTTGGAGTATTTGCGCCAGAATCTGAGCACATAGTCCTCCCAGCGAATCATTTTGCCTAAAATCAACACAACCGGGATGGTAGGCAGGCCAATCAGCAAGAAAAGGGGATCAGCCCGTTCCATGACATCAAGGCCCTCTTTGTGGCCAACAACCTTTAAGGGAAACAAGAAAATTTGATATTTTAGCTACCGTGCCACGGCATCATTTGCTCATCTCATGTGTAAACACTGAACTAATCTGAAGTTTAAACATTTACACTTATATAACTCTGCAGTGTTTGGCACAGAAGCACATTAGTGGTCTCATTCTTCTTTCTTTATAAACAGATTATTATTGATTCATTTAAAGGGAAAATATACCGCCTCCCCTTTTTACATGAGCTCATTAATTTTCTTTCAAAGCTGAAAACTTTCACAAAAAAAAAAAAGTCTAAAAAAAATGCATATGTCTATGCAAAAGAAAAAAAACTTTTTTTTTTTTTTTTTTTTTGCATAGACATACCTGATTTCACAGAATGAAATAAAACCATGATAGTCTGCCTGTGCTCGCAGGGACCAGTTCCCAGAGAATTGTGCACCGCCCACAATGAAAAGTAGAGAGACCCCAGAATCCATCACTTCACAGTGAAACAAGGTAAGGAAGGGTGGCATTACACGGTGATCCTAATGGTTCTTAAGAGTAACATGTCTTCTTTCAGTTAGAAGAATCAGGTATACATTTAAAAAATACATTGATTTTTGGAAGTTCAGATAAAATTTATAATCTTTTTTTGTTTTTGTTTTTTACCAAACCCAACTGAATGAGCTCATTTCAAAAAGGAAGGGGGATGGCGATTTTCCCTCGAAAAACAAGAAAAAGGGAAAATAAATCGATGAAATCTAAATCTTTAGAACAGATCTCACTCCTTGGCTAAGTTGGCCAACACATTCCAATAAAATCATATTAAAGGAACAGTAACACCAAAAAATACAAGTGTTTTGAAGTAAAGAAAATATAATGCAGTGTTGCCCTGCACTGGTAAAACTGGTGTGTTTGGTTCAGAAACATTACTATTGTTTATATAAATAAGATTTAGTGTGGCAATGGGGGCAGCCATTCAAAGGAGAAAAGCTCAAGTTACACAGCAGATAAGCTCTGTAGAACATAATGGTGTTATCTGTTAACCACTATTTAACCTGTGCCATGCAGACTTTTTTCAATTTCCACCATTGCTACACAGCAGTTTGTTTATATGAACTATAGTAGTGTTTCTGAAGCAAACACATCAGTTTTACCAGTGCAGGGCAACAGTACCGCTAGTGTCTGCACTCAACAAATTCAAAAATAAATTACAAAACAAAGTCAGCATTGTATATTTTTCAACATTATTTTTGTGAGCAATGCATTCTATATTACGTATGCTAATCCTCGCAACAGGAGCCCCCGGACACTGGCAGAAAATCATAGTCAACATTGACACAATTAGCACAGATGTTAATTAAGAAAGATTAACATTGCTAGCATTTCGCAATTATATTTTGATTAATTATTAGTAGTGAGACTTTTTTTTTAACAAAGGCTATGTATAGGTTTCTGGTTCAGCAATTTGTATTGGTTATACCAACTTACACAATTCATGCATGCACTGGGAGACCATCAAATGTTTTAGGGATATTTGGGGTCAGAAATCAAGTTATTTGGGGGATATTAGAGGGCATGAATGCACCTAGGATTTCTTTGTTATATTACAACCTTAGTGCTTTAGAATCAAGGGACTAGGAGAACAGGAATGCAGTTATAGAAGCCCAGCACAATAATATTCAATTAACATCCAATTTTTTTATTGGAAGGAAGGGCCTTCCGTGGATTTTCTCATAACAAGGGTTGACAATAGGAATCTATATCCCCTTTATATAATATATATTCCCTTTTTAATTGTTTATCATAGTAAAAATGGACTCCCTATAGATGTTTCTGTCAGGGGCCTATCGGCTCCAAGCGCAGGGAAGTCCGGACCAAGGAGGAAGCAAAGTTCAAGTTCGCGGTAACCAGAAGGATCAAGAGAAATCGTCGTCAGAGTTCAGGCTGTAGTTCAGTAGACAGGCGGCAAGGATCAAAGTCACAAGGTTCAGGCAGGGTCAAAAGTCCAGGAAAATATTAATAACCAATTTAGGAACACCCAAACTAGAATTTCCTATAACCGGGCATTGAATCCATGACCTCAGCATCTTCTAATTTCAAATTTTTGCACCAATCACATGACGTCATCGCGTCAGCGTCTTCCCAAGTGGGTCGTGGGTGCGGCCATCTTGGACGCTGCGATGCTGGAGACGGGAATGCCATCGGGCGCTCCTGACAGTTTCTGAGTGCCTGCGAATGAGGGTGACTTTATTTCGGAATGGGCAATATCTGGAAGATCCCACATAGAAGACTGGTGCATAATAAAAGCCAATGATCAAAAAAGCAGTGGTTAAATGAACCCAAACATCAGCGTTACCAACACAAAGCCACTTTAGAATTCATTAGTCAAATATCTGGTACTTGAGCAGTGGACTTAAAGGGGAACCATCTCTAAAAATGAATATTTAATATAAGCTTCATCTCACTGAAGACACTTTCTAAATACAATCAATCAAAAATTCTGTAGCAGTGTTTAAAAGCCATTTTAATGAGCCCTGTAAAGGTCCCAATATAATTTTTTTTTTCCCATTCAAAATTTAAGTGTTAAAGGCTTTCAGCACCTAAAACCCTACAGTTCCCCTGCCCGACATTAAAGCTTTTTGGTTGGTGCCTTATTATGATCCGTACAGCTGCTGAAGAGCAGATGTGAGCACTTTAACTCCAAACCTTAATATTGCATGATTATATCTTTCAAGGACTAACAGAAAGGAGACTAATGATACACTTGGGATGTCTGACAGATACATCTGCTTAAATGCACCATGTCTGTGTGGAACAATGGCTGTGGGTCTTACATTTTAACATGTTAATGAAGATGCATCTCATCATGTAACTGCACCCTGGTGCCAAACAGTGTCAAGGGTCTCTAAACCATTAGCAGAGTAGCAAAAACAAAACAAAAAACAGAATTTAGTCTTGAGCCTTTTCTTTCACTGATCATGAGTATTTCCTGTACAGCATCAATGGCCTCTATGTCCTACTTTTCTGGTAGAACCGAGATTCAGAACTTATGGTTCCCCATAATGGTTATGGTGGGCCTATGTGATGCCCTTTCATTAAAGGACACTTAAGCCCCCCCACACACACACAAATGTAATCAGTGAACAGCGGCTTTAAAATCTTAATCGCTTAGAATTCCTTCTCCTCCTCTAACCCACTCTGCCCTCTCCCTCGGAAATGTACTTTGGCTGTTGGCTAAAGAGCATGCTCAGTTCTTCTCAGCTCAGATTACTAAACATACCCTCCAACCAATGAAGGGATAGCATTTCTGGTTCCCATAGAAATTCTAGCTGTCTGATCCTATTTTTTTTTTATCTTAACCACCTCTCCTGAGCTCAGCTTAACCATTACATTGCTCAACCCCAGCAGAACTTTTTATCAAAGTATGTTGTGTCTGTGTAAACCTGCATTGTGCATTGCATGAACATTACAGCATACATGACTTACAGCATACATGTTTGCAGATGTTAAGGTTACTGATTATGTGTCAGAGGGAAAATGGAAGCCAGATAGAAGCTGCTATTTGTTTTAGGAAAATGTGATGGCACTGGCAAAGAAGGGTATATGCAGTACAAATTATGTGGTTTGGGTGGGGAATATATGCCCAATTTATATACACGGTAGGAAAACGTAGACTTTGCATGTCCTTTAAAAACCATTTCTTTCTTCACCCCAAGGTGAGACCAAAGAAGTAGAGTAGAGTAAAGTAAAGTAAAGTAGTCCAAAGGCTTATAAATCATGGTGTCATTAATATTTGCTTTTTGGAGCAATTCATGAATAGGTAGTAATATCTAAAAGTTCCATTAGAAACAAGACAACAGTTGATATTGGTCAGATTGAAACTTCTGTTTCCCTCACTAAACTAGCAAATCAGTTAAAGTGGATATTTTTTATTATTTGGTGCTGCTGACCAACAGATCTCAAATACAGGTATGGGATCTGTTATCCAAAAAAAAAAAAAAAAAAACAGTCATCCATAAAGGTCTGAATTACGGAAAGGCCATACCTCAAAGACTCAATTTTAATAAAATAATTCAAACCTTTAAACATGATTCCTTTGTTTGGCTGCTGGGGGGAAAAAGGGAGGAGGGTGATATAACTCCAACTTGCAGTACAGCAGTAAAGAGTAATTGAAGTTTATTAGAGCACAAGTCACATGACTTGGGGCAGCTGGGAAATTGACAATATGTC
Organism: Xenopus laevis; assembly: GCF_017654675.1. Taxonomy (NCBI): domain Eukaryota; kingdom Metazoa; phylum Chordata; class Amphibia; order Anura; family Pipidae; genus Xenopus; species Xenopus laevis. The sequence continues at coordinate 20,480,716 of NC_054383.1, forward strand.
TAGCCCCATGTCAAAACTGAATATAAAAAAAATCTGTTTGCTCTTTTGAGAAATGGATTTCAGAGCAGAATTCTGCTGGAGCAGCACTATTAACTGATTCATTTTGAAAAAAAAATTTTTCCCATGACAGTATCCCTTTTATACATCTAAACGAGTTATGCTGGCAAGAGGCCATTACAATTAAATTTGAAGAACCACACATTAAAACTATGTTTTCTGATAATTGGTCTCTTTATTCTCTAATATTCAAGAGCTATTTCTGATTAACTATCCTAATGTCTGGGCTACATAATTAACTAGTGTCTAAAAATGTTGTGTTTCTAGAACTCCACTATGCGAGGTTTAGGTTGGTTTTGGTTGTGCGTTGCTTTTGTTAGTTTTTACAGTAGATCTGGTGACTTAACATTACTGTATGGGTCATATGTCTCATTACTATTATATGAGGCAAGTATAATCCTCATGTTTTCACAATTGTATTATTCCTTGGTGTTGGAAACAGCACGATAAATGCATTTAAATAGTTTAATCTTACTCATATGACGCTGTGAAAAAGTAAATCCTGTATGTTTTGGAAAACCCAATAAAAATGTTGAAAACAAACCAATATATAATAAATCCTTATTGGAGGCAAAATCCTAGTGGGTTTATTTTTTTTAGTAGGCTTAAGGTATGGAGTTTACCAAAAAAACCCAAAACCCCAGCTCCTGAGCATTGTGGATAACAGGTCCTATACTTGTATAAGTAACCTAAATAAAGGAAGATACATCTGCAAAGGTACTATTAGAAACAGAGATCAAAATGCTGGCCATCATCAAGGACTACTACACTGATAGCAATAGGAGAAGCACTTGGCAGGTGTCTGACCCCCTAAACTACACCTGACGAAGGCTACAAACAGATGTACCAACTGCCTTTAGTAAGAAATGGCATACAAAGATCCCTGGCATTTAATCATCTCTGCTCTGTTGCCGAGATCAAATTACTGTTTGTACAATAACCCTAAAAGATGAACATCTTTCTCCTTATTTGTAGGCTTCAAAGAAGAACTTGGAAGAAGAATTTAACGTTCTGTATAAAGGGATGAAACCACTTTTGAAGTAAAAAAACAGATTATCTCTATAGCTGGCTTTGCAAACAAGCATGCAACCACAGAGTACTTTGAGAGCTCAGAAACAATGGCACATTATAAACCTAGTGTTTTTGTGTTTAATTATATTTGGTTTGTCATACAGAGACTTACTGGAAGATGCACCATAGAAAGCTCATTCAATGGGGGCTCCTATAAGGAAGCTTGAAGGAAAATACCTAGATCCCATTAAGCCACAGAAGCATGGATTTAAAGGAAAACTAAAGCTTAACTAAAGACGTCTAGAAATGTTGTAAATTATGTTTTAGGCTTCTGTACCAGCCCAGGGCAACCACAGCCCTTAAGCCGTAAAGATGTGTCTCCAAAGATGCCCCAGTAGCTCCCCATGTTCTTTTCTGCTGATTCACTGCACATGCTCTGTGCTGCTGTCACTTACTGAGCTTAGGGACCCACTCACAATATACAGTACACATAGAATAGAACGGTCACAATCTAAGGCTGATTAGAAATGAATACAGATAATTACTACATGGCAGCACAGAAACCAGTGCAATTAGCATCAGAATTTAATAATCAGCCCTGTAGCATCAGCTTATATTACAGACCAATCTCATTTTCTGCTGGATAATTAGTGACGACCCCTAAGCTTAGCTTCTCAACAGCTGCTCAGAGCCCACTGAGCATGTGAGTGTCATAGACACTTTCCAAGATGGTGACCCCCTGTGACAAGTTTGAAGTCCTGGTTCATTGCTGCTATTGACAAGCTGAAACTTTAGATTGGTACAATAAGTTCAGTATATAAAATTTGCCATTTTTAGCCATATTAATTTTTAGGGTTAATTCTCCTTTAACAAAACCTGTGCAACGCAGGGTATCCCAAACCCAGAACAAACCCCAAGGTTCCGGTCACGGCCCACTTTTTTGCCTGTAGCAGCCGCCTTTGGCTTCGTGTGGAGCCCTCCGCTACTCGGATGCCGCCGGGTCTTATAGAGGGAGAACCAAGGAGAGAGTTCTGAGCGAGCAAGGGAACCAATCGTAGTGTTGTAGAATGGGAAACAAGGAACAAAGTCAAAAGCAAGGCCGGGCCAGTAACAAACAGTCAATGTGATACAGATACAGGAGACTTAGTAATGGGTTGGGGTCAAAGGCCAGGTCAAACACACCAGAATCACAGTACCAAATCAGAATCAGAATGCTGATAAAAAGTAATTTATTAATTCAAATTAAAATACATAGCATTTCCCCTCATGGAGCCCAACGTGTTTCAAGCTTACCCAGCAGATAGATAGATAGATAGATAGATAGATAGATAGATAGATAGATAGATAGATAGATAAAGACCCTCTCAAAAAGATTAAGACCAATCATAGTGGAGCTAGGTCATTGTTTCACCTGCACCTCGTTATGGTGTTTCAGACCAGCCCACTTGACTATAAAACTGTTTCACTTAAACAGTTACAAATAATCCATGTACAGGGGTAGAGTTAAAACAATACAGTATAAAGATCACTTTACCTCTCACTTATAATAAAAATAAAGATTACTATATATATATCTATCTATCTATCATCATATCTATCTATCATCATATCTATCTATCTATCTATCTATCATCATCATATCTATCTATCATCATATCTATCTATCTATCTATCTATCTATCTATCATCATATCTATCTATCATCATATCTATCTATCATCATATCTATCTATCATCATATCTATCTATCTATCATCATATCTATCTATCTATCATCATATCTATCATCATATCTATCTTCATATCTATCTTCATATCTATCTTCATATCTATCATCATATCTATCATCATATCTATCATCATATCTATCATCATATCTATCATCATATCTATCATCATATCTATCATCATATCTATCATCATATCTATCTATCTATCATCATATCTATCTATCTATCATCATATCTATCTATCTATCATCATATCTATCTATCATCATATCTATCTATCATCATATCTATCTATCATCATATCTATCTATCTATCATCATATCTATCATCATATCTATCTTCATATCTATCATCATATCTATCATCATATCTATCATCATATCTATCATCATATCTATCTATCATCATATCTATCTTCATATCTATCTATCTATCATCATATCTATCTATCATCATATCTATCTATCATCATATCTATCTATCATCATATCTATCTATCATCATATCTATCTATCATCATATCTATCTATCATCATATCTATCTATCTATCTTCATATCTATCTTCATATCTATCTTCATATCTATCTTCATATCTATCTTCATATCTATCTTCATATCTATCATCATATCTATCATCATATCTATCATCATATCTATCATCATATCTATCATCATATCTATCATCATATCTATCATCATATCTATCTATCTATCTATCTATCTATCTATCTATCTATCTATCTATCTATCATATCTATCTATATATATATAAAACAAGTTACATCAAATATAAAATTCCCAGGGGGTAAACGTGTCTCTAAATAGAATATCCAATAAACTTCTCTTTTGTGTAACAAAATATCTCGTCCTCTAATGCCTATTTTTATTTGTTCTATTACCTGTACTGAAAAATATTTAAAATGTATAAAGTGTATAGAGTATGTTTAGAGTATAATAACCAGGACAGTCGGCAGACAGGACGAGAACCAGGAACAGGCAGGGTCAGAAACAGCAAGAAAATACATGAGAATCGCAGCAAGGAACTTTAGGAAAACACCTTTACGTTGGGCAGTGATTTCTCCATTGAAAGCCCTTTAAATATTTGACTTTTGCGCCGGCCGGGGACGTCACAATCGGACCACCAGGCAAGTTCCTCACAACCTGACTAAGTACAGGAATGCGAAGGAAATTACCTGATGAGAAACCACATTCTGTGTCCCTATGAGAAAAAGAAAACCGTAACTTACCTGCATCACAGTGACTGCACCATAAGTGACCGCTGTCCAGTAGATTGACCCCACCATGATCCCTGCAGCAGCAAAAGGACAGGCTTTAGATATCAGTCTATCTGCAAGATCCAATACATAAACCACTGGACCTGTAAGAGGCAAAAGGCATAATCAGACTACTTTATTTCTTAAGAAATGTAACACGTTAGTAATAATTTAAACATTTGGCTAATTTGCATACTGGACAGTGTGTGCTGTTCTTTCCAGGGGGGGGGAAAAGGCAAAATATCTGGAACCCTCCCCAAGAGGAGCCTACAAGGATGGTAATGGTACTGGCAGGCATTTGTCTGCTGAACACAGGGCCATAAAACACTTTAATAACCAGGATCCTTCCATGGGTGGAGACAATGCTGGCCCACATCTAATACCTGACAGAACAATCATTTGTTAGATTGAATGCAGCTTCAATGCACTCCTCCATAAAAATAAACTGAAACGCAGCAGAAAGGATGTTATGTAACCATAGTAACACATAGTTTATACAAGTAAACCCTCAAATAATGCTGCTCTGAGTCCTCTGTCAAAAGAAGCACCACATTTCTTTACTTCTATTGTGCACACATGGGCTTCTGTATCAGACTTCCTGTTTTCAGCTTAAACCTCCTTGCCCCGGGCATGAGCATGCTGTTTGCTCCTACCCCCCCCCTTCTCTGCTGTAATAAGGGCCCAGAGCTATAAGTGAGCAGGGAGAGATTCAGGCAGGAAGTGATCTCACACCAAGCTAATACTGCAGCTGCTATCCTAAACAAACTTAGAGCTTCTAGAGCTTTTTACTCAAGTATGGAAAATATTCTACAGAATAAATATAGCATTCTATCTAGCACTATTGCAGCTAATCTATTAGCAATAAAATGCCTCTGTAGCTTTCCTTCTCCTTTAAATAAACCCAATTGGCTGGTCTTGCTTCCAATAAGGATTAATTATATCTTAGTTGGGATCAAGTAAAAGGTACCGTTTTATTATTACAGAGAAAAAGGAAAATTTTTTAAAAATATGTAATATTTGGATAAAATGGAGTCCACGGGAGATGGCCTTTCCGTAATTTGAACTTTCTAGATAACGGGTTTATGGATAATCATACCTGTAGTATATTTTTAGATCATTAAGGTGCAAAGAACCTCACATTTGATATCACGTTTATAATTACAGAGAAAAAAAAAATATTTTTTTATTATTTGTAATGATGTGCAAATCTGTCCTGTTTCGCTTTGCCAAAAGATTTGCTAAATTGCGGAAAAACTTGCGAAATGCATTAAAGTCAATAGGAGACAAAAAAAATTTTATATGTGATTTTTTTTTCTCGCTCCAAATGCATTAAAGTCAATGGGCAGTTTTTTTCTTGTGGCGCCTTTTTTTGTCTCAGCGACTTCTTTTGTCCAAATGCATTCACGTCAATGGGTATTTTTTCTTTTTGTCTCAGCAGCAACTTTGTCTTGGCAGCTTTTTTCATCGCTGCAAAATGTATATATTTTTTATTGCCGCAGTTTAGTGAAAAAAATATGCAGATGGCGAAGTGTGTAATTTCACAGAGAATCCTTGCATGGTGAAAAAATGTGCTAATCGCTAATTATTTGTATAAAATGGAGTCTATGTGAGACAGCCTTTCTGTAATTCGGAGCTATCTGGATAATAGGTTTCCGGATCATGGATCTCATACCTTTATAGTCATAAATAGCCAAACATAGGAGCAGTAGCCATTAATTAATTTTCTTACTGTCAAAAAATGTTAGTTCTCTAAAAACAACCAGGGTTTCTGAATACAGTGAGTATACAGGGGAACCTTAATTTTACATATCCTGATTTTAAGTATTTCCTAATTTCACACTTTTTTTTTGGTCCTACCAATATGTAATGCATAATACATACCCGGATTGCATATATTTCTGCTTTTCTGGTCCCCTGAAAAAATTTAAAATTGGTGTTCTACTGTAGTCGTAATTGATGTCAATAACATATTTAGATTTAGTTTCACAAGCCAAGCACTGGGGAACAAATGATTCCGCACACTAGTGATGAGCGGGTTGGGTTTTACTTGACCCCGACCCGCCTCTTCCACTATTTATAGGTCCGCGCCATCGATGATGTCACAAAAGGGGCAGGGGCGGGGCAAACATGTGCCTATTAAATTAGAAGCTGGAAGCAGGAACCAGCAGTGTAAGGTCGCAGGCAGGGAGAGCGGACAAGAAGAACTCAATCCAAACCCGACTGCGACCCGCAAAGGAAGAACCCGTGGGTCGCGCATGTGTCGGGCCGGCCCACACATCACTACTGCACACAGTACAGCAAGCCCTAATACACAAAAGCCATGAATATCTTGTAAATTATATCCTTATAAACAGTGACTAGTGATGTAATATATAATAAATGTAATATATAATAAATAAAGTAGCCCTTGTTGGAAAATATGAGGCTATTAGAAGTAACCTTGAAGTTCCATGACCTGTATAAAAGCACTCGGCCTTCAGCCTTATGCTTTTATATGGTCACGGAACTCGTTGATGACTTCTAAGATCTTTGTAATTTATAATAGGGGGTACTTTATTCACTATATATTGTACAGTCAGAGGCAGCTTTATCAAGGGTCGAATTTAAAATTCTAATTTTCACGTTTTTTATGGTCAAATATGTCTAATTCAACTATTCAAATTCGATTCGAGTTTTTCAAAAAATTCAAACTCAGTTTTCAAGATTTATCATACTCTGGCCCTTCAAGAACTCAAATTCAACTATTCGCCACATAAAACCTGCCAAATTGCTGTTTAAGTCAATGGGAGATGTCAAGAGATCAATTCGGAGTTGTTTGCAGCCTCCCTGACATTCAAGGTTTTTTTATGATTTGATTCTATTTACCCGAGTTGAAAAAAATTAGATTTTTATAATAAATTTTAAATGGTCGAATTTTCGAGTTCCTGGCAGTTTATGGGATTTTTAAAAAAAAAAACTCACATGAATTAGAAATGTGACCCTTGATAAATGTGGCTTCAAGTGTAGGAAAAGGAGTCACAGTTTTCCAATGCTCTGCAATGGAGAGGACTGAGGAGAGTGTTCTGCAACTATCCCATTACAGATAGAATATTAATTTAGGAAACCCAGGTCACTACTAAAGTTGCACCCTCATCATATCCAGGGCACTTTTGTGCCAGCCAGGGATGATTTGATAAAGAACAGGCAGTGTCTATAAAAAATGTTCCATATCAGAATGTGAGAAAGGATTCCTATATATAGATATGCATAATTCCACCCCCTTCTCTCTCTCTTTATACTTTTAAAAGGTCTGACCCAAAGTCAGAGGCTTAGAAAATGAAATGATTCACATTCATCTACTGATTCACAGTGACAAGAAACCTCCAAAGATTTCCATTTTTATAAAAGTCAATAAAAGCAGGAGGCTGTAGAAGCACTTTGCTGCTTGCTCTGCCTTATTGCCAAATACAATATACAATGGAACAGTCTGTGCAGAACTGATGGTTGGACGTTGCCCTAAGTTCAGCTCTGGGGGCGCTTTCAGATATACAAGAGTTCTAGAACTACAATACTATTTTAAAAAGCCCATGAATATAAAGGATCTTCTATTATAAGCATGTAAAGGCAAACAAATAAAATCCAATTTTTTTCTTTCTTTAATGAAAAAGAAACCTATCTCCAATATATTTTATTAAAAAATGTGTACCGTTTTTATAAGAAACCTGACTGTATGAAGTGAACTTCTCCCTTCATTTACTGCTGTGGATTGAAATTGTCAGACGGTCCCTAAATGTTCTGCAGGGAAACAATCATACTTATGAACAGCAGGGGGAGCCCCCGCCTTACTTCTCAGCCATGCAGAACTCAAGCAGCTTTGTTTGTTTCACTGTAGAACAGTCAGTGACTGTGTAGAGATTTGTATTGGATTTTAGTTTTGTCTTTACATTCCCTTTAATGTTTCCAACTCCAGTGGCAGGGACACAGATCATGGAGCCACATTTAAACAGATCAACTGGGATTCTATTTGGAGGATTATTTTGCTGCAGCCACTGGTTCTGCAGAGTTGGAGAAAGTTTGTATTAAACAATACAAAAACGATAAAATCCACATTAGATTACATGACAACACAGGACCCAGTGCAGTCAGAAAATTCTGATTATTGATCAGTCTTGCGGTATCGGCTTCTGGCAGATATTATTTGACTTGTGCAGTTTTGATAATTTAGGACGATCCTTAAGCAGCTCAGACCACACGGAGCATGTGCACAGTCTTAGTCTTGCAAAGATGTTTAACAAAGTTACAAGATGGTGACTCCTTGTGGCCAACTTTGAAAGCATAAATCATTTGTTTGATTAGGTTTGTGGTGCTGTAAATTTATGTTTCTATTTAGTATACAAAATACAGCATTTCAAGCCTTATTCTATTTTAGACTTTACTTCCCCTTTAAATTAACTTTTAGTATGATGTAGAGAGTGATATTCTGAGATAATCTGCAATTTATTATTTTTGGTTATTTAGCTTTTTATTCAGCAGCTTTTTAGTCATTGCGTGAATACATCAACCAATATAATGTACAGGTAGGGGACCTGTTATCCAGAATGCTTGGGACCTGGGGTTTTCCGGATAAGGGATCTTTCCCTAATTTGGACCTTCAAACCTTTAGTCTACTAGAAAACCATTAAATATACCCAATAGGCTGGTTTTGCTTCCAACAAGGATTACTTATATCTCAGTTGGGATCAAGTACAAGCAACTGTTTTATTATTACAGAGAAAAAGGAAATATTTTTAAAAAAATTTGGATTATTTGGATAAAATGGAGTCTATGGGAGATTGTCTTGCCCTAATTCGGAGCTTTCCGGGTAACGGATCCGATACCTGTATTTATTTCTGCATTTAGTAGGAAAATGTACCCTTTTTTGGCAACAGCTCATTCGGTTGGGTCTACATAGAAGAGGTGCATACGAATTGGAGGGCTAATTTCTCTTTTCTACAGAATGAAAAATACAGAAAGAATAAAAGATGTAAAACAGCAGCAATTGGACAATATATAACAGTTCGAGCAACGGCCCTGTATTTAGCGTAATAACACTATTTTGTTAACGGCAGTTGAGGGTGACATGAAAGAGGTGCAATTGTTGTGTGCAATTTAGAGGCTGGAACAAAGCAATTCCAGCGCAATACTGACCACGTATGGAGCAATTTCACTGGTTCCCAAGAACAGAGTAGCATTTAAGATGATGATCGCTGTCATTGAGAGCAACAATAAAGTCACTGAAAATGCCCACGGCTGCTGAGTAACAATCACGGCATACAGGCTACAAAGGGCATATTAACACACATCAAGCTACAAATGAAAGGCACATTACCAAAGTAAACTCTCCTACAGCGTTCTACAATGATTGCCTGGCTGCTGAAAAGGGGCAATCAGAGAAAATGTGTTTTATTTAAGCCACAAATCACTGATCTGAGGGATCAATCCAACCACTGACTTATTAAAAGTGAAAGTCTGTGCAGATCCAGAGCAAACAAGGAAACCATTGGGCCTACGACTGGTCCAATTTAACCTTTAAAGGAGAACTAAAGAAGTAGGTAGAAATGTTATACATTATGTTTTGGGCTTCTGTACCAGACAAGGCAACCACAGCCCTTTTGCAGTAAAGATCTGTGTCTCCAAAGATGCCCCAGTAGCTCCCCATCTTCTTTTCTGCTGATTCACTGCACATGCTCTGTGCTGCTGTCACTTACTGAGCTTAGGGACCCACTCACAATATACAGTACACATAAGGCTGAATCAGGCCTTAATCAGAAATAAGGCTGATTAGTAATTACTACAGATAATTTCTACATGGCAGCACAGAAACCAGTGCAATTAGCATCAGAATTTAATAATCAGCCCTGTAGCATCATCTTATATTACAAACAAACCTCATTTTCTGCTGGATAATTAGTGACGACCCCTAAGCTTAGCTTCTCAAGAGCTGCTCAGAGCCCACTGAGAATGTGAGTGTCACAGACACTTTCCAAGATGGTGACCCCCTGTGACAAGTTTGAAGTCCTGGATCATTGCTGCTGCTATAAGTTCAGTATATAAAATATGGCATTTTTAGCCACATTCATTTTTAGTTCACCTTTAAAGGGGGAGTTCCCCTTTAAATAAATGTGTATGATGCAGGAAGTGATTTTGCAGTTGGTCCTTATTTTTATTTGTTGTGGTTTGTAACTTATTGAGCTTTTCATTCAATAGATCTCCCAGTTTAGAATTTCAGCAGCTATCTAGTTGCTAGGGCCCAATTTACCCTCGCAAACCAGGCAGTTATTTGAATGAACAGGAGAGGGGGTGAATACAAAAATAATAAAAAGTTGCAGTAATAATAAAATTTTAGCATCACAGAGCAATAGGTGTTTGGTCCGCAGGGGTCATCCGAAAGAGTCAGTAGATGAAGGCAAATAATTTAAAAAAATATAAAAGAAAGACCAGTTGAAATATTGCTAAGATTAGGCCATTCTATAATATACTAAAAGTTAACCTGAAGGCAAACCATTCCTTAAGTTCAACCAACTTTGTTGCAGTTGACACCAGACATTGGTCAGCCAAATTGATTGCAAACCGAATGAAAGTGCCAATGACTGAAGGTTTTTAGATTTTTTAGGTCTCCCAATTATTAATATTTGAGCTTGAAATGAGACCAATGATCTCTACAATCCCAAGTACAAACCACTATTCTGGCCACTAGCAGACAGCAGCTGCACAAACGCTGTATTGAACACATGCACCGAAATTTCCAGGGGGAAAGAGCCCATTGTCAGTTGTTCTGGTACAACAATACACCCATAGGATTTCAAGGTCAGAAACACAAATCAATGTAAAAAATAGAGAATAAAGGGATTGTTGGGAATGTGCTTATGTGATGCACAAATGAGGATGCACGTTGGGTTGCACAAAGCATAATACTGCACAGCATCAGCTGTTAGATGTTTCTATAGACGGGCACTATATAATGGCTGAGGGGAAGGGGTTATTTGACTGCTCCATATCACTGTAAGGATAATAAATTCAGCAGTTTTTCCGTTGTTTCTCTTTCCCAGGCATTGGGCTATATACCTCCCAACTGTCCCGTTTTTTTGACAGCTCAACCCGCAGTCCTGGGTTTGTTACTGAAATGTACCGACTTTCTCTTTAATCTCTAGCACTGAGCAGCCAGCAAAAGATACATTATTGGAGGGGTTGAACTTGATGGACTTTTGTCAACCCGATTTAACTATGCAACAAAGTTTCTAAAACTTAATTGGCTTTTGGCAGAGAGCCCTGCTTTTGTGCAAATTGTTACTTTTGTAAGAATTTAAGAGAGTCCATAAAAGACAACCTTCCCATAATTCAGAGCTTTCTGCATAATGGGTTTCCGGATAATAGATCTCATACCTGTACTGGGAGAAAGATTTATGATATCGGCAGTCCCAATACTTTCCTTGTCTATTGATGCCTCTAACTAGGACTGGACTGGGATTCAAAATAGGCCCTGGCATTCTAAGTACAAAGAGGCCCAAACAGCTCCCACCAGCCCACTTAGTAGTCACTTTCTATGGCATCTTATAGCAGCCCCTCTGGCACTTGCCAGAACCCACAGATTGACAGTAGGGGCCTGCCTCTAACCAATCCATTTAAAAAAGAAAAAGATTGTTTTGAATTAAGATCAAATACAGGTATGGGATCTGTTATTCGAAAACCCACTATCCAGAAAGCTTCGAATTATGGAAAGGCTGACTCCCATAGACTCCATTTTATTCAAATTTTTAAAACGGATTTCTTTTTTCTCTGTAATAATAAAACAGTAGCTTGTACTTGATCCAAACTAAGATATAATTAACCCTTTTGGAAGCAAAACCAGCCTTTTGGGTTTATTTAATGTTTTCATGATTTTGTAGTAGACTTAAGGTATGAAGATCCATTTCACGGAAAGATCCATTAGTCAGAAAACCTCAGGTCCTGAGCATTCTGGATAACAGGTCCAATACCTGTATATGTATATAGGAAATGTAAAAGGCTGCATATTCATGGTGTTTATCGCCTGAAGTCCAATGTTACCAAAAATTAGTACAAGTTATGGAATATACAACAGGCCTAAATGTCTTTACCCTTCATGTGCTGGGTTCTTTTTATTTAGTAAACACACGGCAAGACAAAGATTAAAAGGAAACCTGCAAAAGGAAATCTAGAGCGCCTACACAGACAGTCTACAACTTACAGACAGCATGCAGGAACTACATAACCCACAATGCATTGCATTGTGATGTTCTGTTCCTTATTGAAATCACGTGTGCAGGGAATTGTGGGGTTTGGAGGAGGCAGGCTGAGGACAGATGGCTGCTGATACAAATTAACAGTAGTCAGACAGCTCAGCAAAGTAGTCAGACAAATCAGCAGAAGAGCAGGGGGCTAGGCTTATGGAACTGTTCCAAACAATTAAAAATCACGAAAAGTCTGCATATTTTTTAATTGATGTAGATTGCAAAGTTGCTTGAAATAATGTTTACTTTTCAAAAAGCTTAAGTTATGTTTGTGTGGAGTTCCCCTTTAATATTTAAATGATTTATAGTAAAATGACGGTCTGGTGATCCAAATTAGAGAAAGATCCCTTATCTGGAAAAGCCCAGTTGCCAAGCATTCCTAATATCAGATCCTATACCTGTACTTTCTTGTTAGTGCCCTAGATTCTACAGGTAGAGGGTCTTAAAGGGTTAATAGTGTGTGGGTCATGATAACGAAATATCTTCTGTACATAAAAATGTAATAACACTAATGGACATTAGTACCTGCACAGCCATTGCTTTCTATACACGGTCTAATGTGAATGAAATGGGTTGATATTGATTAACTGAAAAGACCTTTGGTGTGCTGTAAGGCAAGTAAATGGAAAATATTCTGCATGCTAAACAGCATGATTTTGAACATAAACAGCCGTGGGTGTTGCAGAAAAGTTGCTAAGAATTTTTAGATTTCTTTCTAACGCTTAAAGGAACAAAAAATGTTTCTAATATAGTTAGTTATCAAAAAATGTAATGTATAAAGGCTGGAGTGACTGGATGTCTAACATTATAGCCAGAACACTACTTCCTGCTTTTCAGCTCTCTAACTCTGAGTTAGTCAGCGACTTGAAGGGGGGCCACATGGGGCATAAGTGTTTAGTGAGTTTGCAATTCAGCTCAGCTTCAAAACAGTAATGACCTATGTTCCACCTCTCCCCCGCCCCTCAAATCACTGATTGGTTACTGCCTGGTAACCAATCAGTGGAAACCAAGAGAGCTGCAAAGCAGGAAGTAGTGTTCTGGCTATTATGTTAAACACACAGTCACTCCAGCCTTTATACATAACATTTTTGGCTAACTAACTATATTAGAAACATTTTTTATTTTGCACAGCCTATCTATTTACCCAGTTTTTATTTTTACACTGATCAATTCCTTTAAGCATTTACATGATCTATTCAGAAATGTAGATTAATTTACAGCAAAATCTGAAACCAAAAGTGTAAGTAAAGTCACATTCCACTTCAGGTTGGTATGAGAACAATCAAAACAAATCTGCAGTTCACTACTGTGCAAACCAACCCCTCCCCTACAGCTAAAGCCTTTGGCAGGCTTTTAGACAAGGTGCAGCTCATTATACATTAACAGAGGATTTCTTAGCGGACAATTGATTTGTTCTAACTGTGCTCATAAAAACAGGAAGCAAAAGGTGACTTCACTTTCAATTTCAGACTTTGCACCGATTAGTGCAAAAAAAAAAAAAAAAAAAAAAAAAAATTCTTAAAGGGGTGGTTCATCTTTCAATTAATGTTTAGTATGTTTTAGAATGGCCATTTTTTTAAGCAACTTTTCTATTGGTTTTTATTTATTTTTAATAGTTTTTTTTAATTATTTGCCTTCTTCTTCTAAAACCTTCCAGCTTTCAAATGGGGGTCACTGACCCCATTTAAAGATTTTTGTTCTGTAAGGTTAGACATTTAGGGGGTTATTTACTAAGCTCCAAATACCCGAAATCCGAAAAATTTGTGATTTATTTTTTTTAAATCAGAATTTTAAATATTTTTTAAAAAGTTAAAGAATTTATTGTCATTTATTAAACCCCGAGGGCTAAAAAGCCCGAATATAAAAACACGGCATCTCAAACCTGTCGAGGTTGCATAAAAGTCAATGGGAACAGTCCAATTGATTTTTGGTTGTGTCGCGGGTTTCGGGCAATTTTACAATGTTTTTGGAGCTTTCGGGTGAAAATTTAGAAGAATTCAGAGATTTCGGGGAAAATTCACAAAAAAATCTTGAAAATCTGAGCTTTTCCCGCAAAGCAGATTTTCGGGAAAATATAATAATAAATAAGCGTTAAAAACCCGAGCGGGTTAGATCGGAGTTTGTAGCAGCCGATATTGAGATAAATTCGGACCTTGATAAATAAATCCCATGGTGTTATTGCTACTTTTTGTTACTCATCTTTCTATTCAGTCCAATTCAGTGCTAGGGTAATTTGGACCATAGCAACCTGATTGCGGACATTGCAAACTGGAGAGCTACTGAATAAAAAGCGAAATAATGCAAAAATCACCAATAATAATAAAAAAATAGCTTGCCCCGCCTCTATGCCTAAGGTACCTTCCCAGCACCCCCCAACCGTTGCGCCCTAGGCAGCTGCCTCTTCTGTCTACCCCTACTTCCAGCCCTGAACAAACATGTGAAGAAAGTCCCAAATAAGGGCTGTGATTGGCTATTTGCTATCCCCTATGTGGAATGGAAGCCTACCAAAAGGTCTGCTTGACAGTACACCTAGTTTTTATGCAACAAAAATGTTGCCTCTAAGCCTGAAATTCAAAAATAAGCACCTTCTTTGAGACCACTGAGAGCAACATCCATGGGTTTGGTGAGGAACATGTTGCTCAAGAGCCACTGGTTGGAGATCACTGCTCTAAGGAATCTATCATTCACCAGGGGCATCTAACTGAACATCTGCCTCTGAATCTATACCCTAGAGTTAATTAGAACCTTAGAGATTCCCCCGACAGGAATCTTACTCTTTACGTGAAGAAATATTCTAAAAACATTGACAACTGTAATAAAAAGCTTACCAAGATTTGGGAACACAATTAAATACTCTGCATTGCACTGAGGGCATGCAACTCGAGCGGTGCTGTTTCCTCTTTGCTTTTCATCGACCCATCTCTGGAGACATGCCTGATGCACCCACTTAGTAGACCCTCTGCATCTGCACGGCCTCACCCACTCTGCCGTTCGGTCATCCTCGTCAGTGGCAAAACACACCCAACAACTCCTGGATATAACAAACAAAAAAATATGCAATTATTAAATAGTTAAAGGAAAACTATACCCCCCGAACAATGTAGGTCTCTATAAAAAGATACTGCATAAAACAGCTCACGTGTAAAACCCTGCTTCATGTAAAGAACCCATTTTCATAATAATAGACTTTTTTTAGTAGTGTGCCATTGGGTAATTCTAAATAGAAAATTGCCATTTTAAAAAAACAAGGGCCGCCCCCTGGGATCAAGGATTCACGGTGCACAAAAACAAAGCAAACAAACCATACATATTAGGCCTGTATACATCTGTTATGTAAAGGGGAACTATCGCGAAAATGAAAATTAAATATTAGCTTCGGCATACTGAAACTTTCTAAATTAAAAATTTTGTACTGTTTCTGAAATCAACTTTATCTTCACTATTCCTCTCTCAGCATCTGTTTCTCCTCATTCAGGAGTTGGGTGTCAGATGAATGATCCAAGGGGACTGCTTCTGCCTAGAAGATGTATTAGAGCTCACTCTATTAAAATCACCATAAAGTCTCTCTACAAGCAGAATTTGTGCAAAAGGTTGTTATTTTGTTAGATTTTGTTTGTACTGGAATCAGTTATTTGCGTGAGCTCTAATACATCTGCTACGAAAGGAGCCCCCCTATAAGATATATAACATACCTTCCAACATTTCGGAAATAAAAAGAGGGACAAAGAAGTTGGTGCGCGTAGCCACACCCCCTAATTACCATGTTCATTTTACAAAATATGGCAGGTTATGAAAGTTTGAACACATTTCTGTGGTTGTTTTCAGTTATTCCAGTTTTGCTAATGAAGGTGAATTGACCTTTAAGCTGTGAGTCTAACTTTTCCGAAGGGACCGGTTATCTAATATTGTTACAATTACAATTATTTGCTTATCTGAAATGTTACAAAAGTTTCCAAGTGCACCTGGCGGCTGTTCTGGGCTCTCTGCCAAAAGCCAATTAAGTTAGAAACTTTGTTTCTTTTTCTGGCTGTTCAGTGCAGAGAAAAACAGAACTTTGCAGTACAAATGAGGGACTGCAGGTTGAGCTGTCAAAAGAGGGACTGTCCCTCTAAAAACGGTTGGGAGGTATGATATATTAGGTCATTAATCTGACACCCAACTGCTGCATGAAGAAAGAATGAAGAGAAAAAGATGCTGAGCGAGGGATAGTGAATAGGATAGGGA
This sequence comes from Xenopus laevis, assembly GCF_017654675.1. Lineage (NCBI taxonomy): Eukaryota > Metazoa > Chordata > Amphibia > Anura > Pipidae > Xenopus > Xenopus laevis. The sequence goes on from NC_054383.1 coordinate 20,497,281, forward strand.
TGCACCGAAACCACTATTTTGGATTCGGTCGAACCCCCGACCGAATCCAAAAAAGATTTGGCCAAATACCGAACCAAATCCTAATTTGCATATGCAAATTAGGGATGGGAAGGGGAAAACATTTTTTACTTCCTTGTTTTGTAACAAAAAGTTATGCGATTTCCCTCCCCACCCCTAATTTGCATATGCAAATTCAGATACGGTTCGGCCGGGCAGAACGATTCAATCCTGGATTCAGTGCATCCCTAGAATATAAACTTCATCATTTCAGAAACAGTACAGAATTTTTTATTGATTGTATTTAGAAAGTTTCTTACTTCAGTATGATGACGCGTGTTATAGTCCTTCAATGGACAAATGTTATATCTTGCTTGTTTTTGTAAAACCCAATAAAACTTTTAAAAGTATGATAAAGCTTATATTAAATTCATTTTCGCAATAGGTCCCCTTTAAATATTCCTTTGGGGGGGGGGGGGGTAAAGTTTTTCTTTAAATGGATACCCACACACTTCTTCATTATATACATTTTTTTAGGAGTCTGGTTGATATAAACTTGGTAACGCTGCTAGATTTGCCTGTGGCTTATCGGTTTGGCTCTAGGACCCGGGAATTGCATTTTTAATTAGTTTTGGAGGTATTCCAGACGATTAAACGTATCCCTGCAGGAGTTTAACTGCAGAAATGATAAGTGTCCAATATGTGATTTCAAATTCCTCCTTTTAGTCTCCAAGCAGAGATGCACATTTGGCTTTGCCTGATCATCGTTGGCTGGGAGTGCTGCTTCAGCAACTAAATCCACCGCCACAGTCATTTATAATTCAGGGCCTGCGGCATTTTGTCATATAAATGGCGGTGACGATGATCAGTATTGGTACAGCAGTGTCACACAGAACTGTAATTTACTGTAAAACTTGTGAGTAAATATTTGAAGCCTGTGCATTCTGCAGAGGTTTCGCCTTTTTTCTTCCTTCTGGATTTCACATTTACAAAGGCAAACAATTATTGGAAACTACGATTTCACAGACTACGTTTATTAGCAAGCCTCTTTTTAACCTCCAAGCGGTAGAATCATACGATAACCTTTTGTATAATTAAAGCTATAGCAAGCAATGAATAATGAATAGAAATTCCCTTGTATTCTCTCATCAGCCTTATCTCTTTCTATTGATGCACAAAGAGCTAAATAAAACCGTTTCAGCACAAAGCTCTCCGTTCTTGCCAGATTTTCCATTTTCTCTTGCTGAATAAAACATGACCTTGATCCAGGGACTGAATCAGGTCACTGCTCGAATAACAACCTGAATTGGAAAAGGCTGGCGTAGAGAAACAGCAGCATTATTGTTAGTAAGGCTGATCTCGCTCAGCGATGAGTGCACAAGACAAAAGGTTAGATGGATCCGGTAACGATTTCTTAAGATAAACATTGTTTTCTACATTAATACACCGGGGGGGGGGGGAATGAATTTTTGAAAAATGCAGAGATATAGTCAAGCCTCCGTGATAAGAGTAGCTCAAAACTGCAATAATATTTAGTGTTGCCTGAAATAATGTCCCTAAATGTCTACATGTGTAATTGGTCAGCGGCTGCCCAGGGTGACAAACTGCCATCAGGAGTGTCTGCAAGTAAGTAGGGGCTACTACTGTCCACTTAGCAGGTTGTTACATTGTAGCGTACAATTTAACATCAAAAAAAGTCCTTAAAGGAGAAGGAAACCCTGTAGAAAAAACCCTGTACCCCTTCCCCACGTAGGCCTCCCTCCAGGGAAATGCCCCATACTTTATACTTACCCCTCGTCGCAGATTCTGGCAGCGGACTACATGGCATCCATCTTCCGGGTCCTCGGTAAGCTGACTGGGAGATCGGTATGTCGGCGAATGCGCAGTTGGAGCAATTTGCCGGTATTCGAAAACTGCACACGCACCGAAATTGACGGAGATTGCCGATTTCCCAGTCAGCTTACCGAAGACCCAGGAGATGGATGCCGCGAAGTCTGCTGCCAGAATCTGCGACGAGGGGTAAGTATAAAGTATTTCCCCATGGGGGGGGTGGTTACGGGGTTTTTTTCTACAGGGTTTCTTCTCCTTTATGGACACCTGATTGTGGCCATTTCATCCGTCAACCTAACAAAATCAACACTTAGGGATGTATTTACAGTTTTTACACTGGAGACAAACATCACCATGATGTTGCCCATAGCAGCCAATTTGAAATCTCATCTACAAGTTAGAAAACAAACAAAAGCAAAGATCTGATTGGGTGCTATGGATATCTAGGGTTGCCACCTTTCCCCTCGACAAACTCTGAGGGGGAGGTGGGGGCCGTGACGTAGTGGGGGAGGGGGTTGTGACATAGAGGGGCTGGGCTGTGACATGTAGGGGTGGGGCTATGACGATTGGCGGGTCAATCTCAGGAAATCCTGCCCAGTTTTCCTCATTTGGAAAACCGGCAGCCAATTTTGACCAGAACAGCCCGTCAAAAAAAAAAAAAAAGGGCTGTCCAGGTCAAAACCGGACAGGTGGCAACCTAACAACATCACCGGTGGCACTGGTCCCCAATATTAATAAATATGAGTGCATACATTATAAAATATTATTACAGCATACCACCCACCATTTAGAAGCCATATCACATAAGCAACGCACTAGCATTGTTCTTATTAAAGTCAAACCCAGTCATCTCCGAATGGACATGATGCGGAGAACATTGAACACCACCCTATACCACCGGCTCAAAGATTGCAGGTAATCATGGCTGACCCTTTTGTTTTTTTTCAGCCATTACCCATATACATTTTGGAGGCATGCCCGTTTGTCAGCTGTACCATCCACAACCATTATTCACCATGGGATCCAAGTGTCAGTGGCTTAACTTATTCATAGGAATTCACACCTCTGAACAAACCCTACTTGGAATTGCTAATACTATCAGCAGAATTATTTTCCCAGCAACAGGATCCAACTGCGCTCCATTTCCTACACGGTACTTAAAAGTGTACCCTTTCCGTTTTATATTCGAAACCGTGAAGTCTGCGAAACTTCAAAAATATTTTGCATGATCGTCGCAATTGACAACTTTCTAGATTGTCCAAGGGCAAGATAATTGGGTACTGGCAAAGGCAAAATAACCTTCACTACAGTAAACATAAAGACTCAAGTAAGGAAAAGCAAAAAGGGAGAGAGAGAGACAAGATCAAGTAACAAGATAACTGCCTCTCAGTTTACAATGTTTGAAATTATTTATAAGACTCCTACTGGAAATGGTTGTTGAATATTTACACTTGTCAAGTCCTTCAGAAGGTATCAATTATTAAAAGAGAACATGAATTAAAGCGAACATATCGCAGATGAGAGGCTGGAGTAGAAATGTTCATGGAGATATCCATCAGTCAAATAAATATATAGAAAGGCATGAAACAGTCTACTTATAGGACAAACAGCATTTTTAAGACAGATTCTTCACCAAAGGAAAATGTAAAAAAAAAATGGATTAGGCCATGTCTATGTAGTTCAGCCTATTTACAGCCCAATGAACTTCTCCTTGAACCATCTGTCAGATACTTTCAGACACATGAATTATTTTAAGCACCTAAGAATGCTTAGCAAGACAAGCTAGATAAATATGATGTGAAACAAATCTGCAAAATATATTGGGTATCCGACACCCGTTCAAATAAATACACCATGAACACAGTTATTTCTACAGGGGCCACATGATAATATTCATTATGCTGGGACTGAGGGATGTTCTGAACCCCACAACAAACCTTTACACCCACTTTGTTTACTTTTTCTCTGTAATAATAAATCAGTACCTTGTACTTGATCCAAACTAAGATATAATTAATCCTTATTGGAAGTAAAACTGGCCTATTGGGTTTGCATCCCGAGCGGAATTTGGAGCTGGGAAACCTATGGACTGACTGTATATACGCTAATCAAAAGTGTAAATATGTGAGTACAATTTATATTTCTACAGAATATTTATTAAAAAGGTTTTTATACAATATTGAGCACATCTTTCCAGAGGCTAATGATGTCCTGCAACTGAGGAGTAACCATGTATCAATGCTAGCTACTTACATAAATGTTTGTGAGTATTCACTCTTACCCCATAGGAGGGGATAACACTTTTTAAAAGATTGGTTAAAAGGATAAACTAACCCTGAGGTGAAGGGAACTAAACACTTCCCCTATTAAAGTTTAACCTCACGGTATTGAAAAACAAGAAATACTACACTATATACTTCTTCCCTTCTATCCCTGAGCTTTTCTAGCGCTGGTTCATCTACAAAAAAAAAAAGACCCAATGCATGAAAAAGAACTTTCAACATGCAGAGCCAACCCATAATCAGCAAAGAAGACTGTTAATCGATATTTCTCTTAAACAAGTTAATGGAACTGGAGAGATGATTCTGGCAGGATACACAAGAAGTGTCTCCAGTGATCACATTTATAGGACGGAGGGAATGGGAAGTCCATTTGGCTCCAACCTTTAAGAGAATTTTGTATGAGCTCTTGCTGCTCTCATAGTCTGATGAATTCCCTTCTGGGGTCGCTAAAATTTTAGCTCAAAAATCCTACACACATTTCTTGCAATTTTAATGCATTTTTTTTTGCACATCAGTATTTGAGACATAGAGATGCCACATCATTTAAAGACTACAAAATATAGATAAGCCATAAGACTATGCAGCTGAAATTGATGTAAATGATAGCACACTTCCAAAGAGATTTAATTAAACTTATTGGTTGGAAAAACACTGCCTCCTTCAAACATTCCCAAATTAAAAATTCAGCCATTTTTGCCATACATTGCCCATTTACCCTAGGATTACATTTAGGGGGTTATTTATCATAGGTCAAATGTTGGCGTTATTTATACCTTGAATTAACTCACAACTCAAATTGTTTCTTATTTAAGAAAAAGCTTGATTCTGCGAGTTCGAGTTGTAGATGGTGTATTTTCGGATTCAAGCTATTTCCAGGGTCGGGGTATAATTTTTTTTAAACCAAAAATGTGAATTTTGACCAAAAAAAATCAACTTGAAAACTCAAATGTTTGTGGAAAACACAACTCGAACCTTAATAAATAACCCCCTACATCTTAAATCCTTTTTAACAGCAGGAAGAGAGATGGCCCCACAGATATAACAGATAAAACACCATTCTATTGAACAGGTCGTATCTGTTATGTGCTTTGTAATCTGTGCCTTCTCTTTTTTTGCAGCTTGAATGGCTGCCCCCATGGCTACACAGCAGCTTATTTATATAAACTATAATAGTGTTTCTGAAGCAAACAAAAAGCTTTTACCAATGCATGCTAACACAATATTATATGTTAATTACTTTAAAACACTTTCATTTTACTGTCCCTTTAATGTACTAATGTATTTTCCATGTTGGTTGAAAGAAGTTAAGTACACAACATACAAGGCATTGCCAAAGTTCAAAAATATAAACCACGTCCTTTGGTAATTCTAAACCAACATCAAAGTTAAAATACATAAACGAAAAACAATTGGAAAACCTAAAACAACTTCTATACTAATTAAACATGGCATATAGCTGTAGAATAGATGTTAAATACAATCCAAAATGAACTAAAGTATTATTTTAGAAACAGAATTGCTTCTGCCATATGCTCCCTCAAGGAAGCTATTAAATCTGATTTGATTATTTTCAGTGATTGTTTTTCAAGTTATTATGAGTCGGAGTCTAGAGACCTGCAGTGGGTTGGACAGGTTAACCCAAAAAGAAAAAACAGGTACCCTTTGGGATGAGGGTAGGTTTTTCGGGTGCGGGTATAGATGCGGGTCGGGTTGCAGGTCTCATATAGTTCTTATCTTATGTTATATTGTATATATTTTACTACTTTTAAAACTTTACAAAACTTTTTTCTGTCTTTGCCCACTTTTTACGATGTCACTTCTGGTTTGCAGCAACAGCACTTCCTGTTTAATGGTGGTCGGCGGGTTGCGGATCAGGTTGCGATAAGGCAGTTGCAGGCCAGAGTCGGGTAGCAGATCCAAGTGGGTAAATACGCGGGTTCGGGTCGTGTCTCAAAAAAGTGGTTCCATGCAGGCCTCTATCGAAGTCGATACATGGCGACTCCAGATACCCAAAATTGCTCCCGACTCCACAGCTCTGGGTGTAATAAACATACCCTTTACATATATCATGTAGTGAACGCTTCATATGGTCCACCATCCAAGTGCCCTGGATATTGCTTGTTGAATACATTTCCGTAGAAGGAACATGCTGTGCAGAGTCTGCCCTTATATAACATGGTCTACTGAAGGGAAGTAAAAAAACTAAACTAAAATGTATACTGTACATTCCTTTTAATATGTATTATTTGGATCATTGAAAAAGTAACGTTTTGCAATACAAGCAAATGCATACCAGTTAGTAACGCATAAACACGCTTTTAAGCTTATTCTTCTGAACCGTTTTTCTTTTTTTTTCTTAATGAAATTAGACATTTGGCTTTTAACAGCTGCTGATGTTAGTTATAATTCCTGTTAAGTATGCATATCAGTATATTCCATTTCCATGTGCTGAGCTAGAACAGCATTTAATTAATACACACATATGCTGATTTTATCCTTCATTAGCCATTTAATCTGAAAGTATTTAAATTTCACTTTAAATAACTAAAAGGAATATCTTTAGCTTAATCAACATCATTTGCATATTCCATAAATGTAATCTTCAAACGAAACGGCAAAACCGACTTTGCCGTCTCAATGGTATAAAACATCTTAGCAATGTCCTTCTTGAATTCTTATTTTTTGCTCTTTTGAACCAACAGATATGAAAAAAAAAAAAACAACTAATGTCTGAGTCAATCCTCAACAAACTTTCCATTCGGCTTTCTGCTGAAAATACTTTTTGCTACTTTTTAATTAGGAAATATGCTAGATAAAGAGCAGCTTCTTATACAGAGGGATTCTCAGCCCAGGAAATGACAGGAAGTAGAACATGCAAGTTTAGATTTTGCCCTGTTTAATGCAAGAAATAACAAAAACATACGTTACCCTAATAAAAACAATAGGCAGAAAGTACATTCAGTAAAAGCCCTATTCACTGAGCCATGTGGGGTGTTCTGCCCAATTAAGTTTTCAAGTTGGTTAATTTCCTAGGAGCTCTTGTAGTTTAGCATTGTTGTTTCAGCTAAAAACAATTTCTAACCCATAAACAGGGGCCACAAAATGGAATATATATATATATATATATATATATATATATATATATATATATATATATATATATATATATATATATATATAAATAAAAACGGGAGAGCTGCTAGAAATAGGCTAGAAAAGAGGTAGGCTAGAAATGTTGTACATTATGTTTTGGGTTTCTATACCAGCCCAAGGCAACCACAGCCCTTTAGCAGTAAAGATCTGTGTCTCCAAAGATGCCCCAGTAGCTCCCCATCTTCTTTTCTACTGATTCACTGCACATGCTCTGTGCTGCTGTCACTTACTGAGCTTAGGGACCCACTCACAATATACAGTACACATAGTATATAAATGTCACAATATAAGGCTGATTAGTAATTAATACAGATAATTACTACATGGCAGCACAGAAACCAGTGCAATTAGCATCAGAATTCAATAATCAGCCCTGTAGCATCAGCTTATATTATAGGCCAACCTCATTTTCTGCTTGATAATGAGCGACGACCCCTAAGCTTAGCTTCTCAACAGCTGCTCAGAGCCCACTGAGCATGTGAGTGTTGCAAACACTTTCCAAGATGGTGACCCCCTGTGACAAGTTTGAAGTCCTGGATCATTGCTGCTATTGACAAGATGAAACTTTAGGCTGGTGCAATAAGTGCAGTACATAAAATATTGCATTTTTAGCCATATTCATTTTTAGGGCTTAGTTCTCCTTTAACATTCAATACACTTACACAAAGTTGTATATAAGCCTACTGCACAGCGTTATATAATTTGGGGGCAGAAAAACTGTAAAGCAAACGAACATTAAAGATATTTTAAAAGCCTCTGTGATAGAACATTACTCTGTGAACATTTATTACTTGCCTTTCTGAATTTTATTACTGACATAATGCCTTTAGCTAGGAGGTAACTGAAAAACAATGCTGACAGCATAATGAAAGTAAAAGCCAAGAAAACCATATCATTATAAGAGAAATTAACATTCTCTTAAAGGTCTGTTGTAAGCCATTAAAACACAAATATATTCATACTGCTGGAAATGTTTCCAATTACTGGAAGTAAGTCTAGTACAGATACTTATTAATATTCAGCATTCTCCAGAAGCATTTACAAAAGAGTTTTATTTTTGGTTAAATAAAAAGAAACACAAAACATTAATTTGCAAAACTGCAATCTGATACCATGTGTTCCCAGTACAAATATTGTATTAAAATGGCTGATTCAACCGCGTGTGTCTTTTAATATAAGAGAGAAACTAGGACACAGGGAAATAACACTATAGGGACGTTGATTTGCCCCAAACCAGTGGTTGCAAAACTATTTTTAAGACAAGAAGTGTATGCTGTATTGATATACAGGTATGGGATCCATTATATGGAAACACGTTATCCAGAAATCCCCGAATTAAGGAAAGGCCTTCTCCCATAGACTCCATTTTATCCAAATAATCCACATTTTTAAAAATTATTCCATTTTTCTCTGTAATAATAAAACAGTAATTTGTATTTGATCCCAACTAAGATATAATTAATCCTTATTGGAAGCAAAACCAGCCTATTGGGTTTATTTAATGTTTACATTTTTTAGTAGACAAGGTATGAAGATCCAAATTATGGAAAGAACAGTTATCCAGAAAACCCCAGCACCCGAGCATTCTGAATAATCTCATGGTCCCATACCTGTACTGTAAAATATGTGCAAACCAGTTTATAATCTTAATACTCCTTGTACCACCATTAAAAAGGGGTTTTCACCTTTAAATTAACTTTAAGTATGATGTAAAAAGTGTATTTTGCTTTTTATTCAGCAGCTCTCCAGTTTGAAATTTCAGCAATCTGGTTGCTGGGTCCAAATTACCCTAGCAACCATGCACTGATTTGAATAAGAGACTGGAATATGTATTAGAGAGGCCCTGAATAGAAAGATGAGTAATAAAAAGTAGCAACAACAATACGTTTGTAGCCTTACAAAGAAGAAAAATAAAGACCAATTGAAAAGTTGCTTAGAATTAGTCATACTATAACATACTAAACGTTAACTTAAAGGTGAAACAACAACAAAGGTGAAACAACACCTTTAATGATTTAGAGAATGCATTTTGGGTCAGTCATCTACTAGGAACTTACCACCACCTAGCATATCTTCTCAATGACCCCATAGAACTCCTAGGTGCCAATAGTGACATAATGAAGGTAGCAGCCAGCTACCAGGTGTGTGATCAATTATCTGGAAACCCGTTATCCATAAAGCTCTGAATTACAGAAAGACTTCCATAAACTTCATTTTATCCAAATTTTAAAAACGGATTTCTTTTTCTCTGTAATTATAAAACAGTACAGGTATGGGATCCGTTATCTGGAAACTCGATATCCAGAAAGCTCTGAATTACGGAAAGGCCATCTCCCATAGATTCCACTATAATCAAATAATCCATTTTCTTTTTCTTTGCAATAATAAAACAGTAGCTTGTACTTGACCAAAACTAAGATATAATTAATCCTTATGGGAAGCAGAATCAGGCTATTGGGTTTATTTACTGTTTACATGATTTTCTAGTAGACTTAAAGTATGAAGATACAAATTACAGAAAGATCATTTATCCGGAAAACCGCAGGTCCAGAGCATTCTGGATAACAGGTCCCATACCTATAGTACTAAGTAATATAATTTCAAACATAGACTTTATGGAGCCCTATAGGGTAGTCTACTCTATACATAGATAGCGAAGGGTTCACTGCCTAGTAGCTCACACACTTCAATCAACTTGAATCCACAAACCATTGAAAGAACAAATAAACCCCCTTATTTATTATTCTGTTTTGTAAGAGAAGGTGCTGTCAATTCAACCAAAGTCTCAAACAAAATAATGAAAGCAGCGCACCTCCAAATAAAATGTATCTTGCTGAAAGCATCCAAAAGAAATGCAAGTTGCTTTATCAACACAAAGGACGGTAATACAGCTTACACAAACTACCAGGGACCTGTGAGAACGCGGCCACGTTATTAAAGAAAATAAAACAACTTAAACGCTTAACTCCCAAGTACAGTTGCCGACAAAGCAGTTCATTAATAAAATGAGCACAAAGTCGAACAAGGAAAGAGTGAAAATCTTTTTTGTAATGCTCGTTTGTTTCCAGAAAATAGTTGGAAAAAAAGAAAAACTAGAAAAAGAAACTAGATTATATTAAAAAATATAAGCCGTTAAACAAAGGTCATGCCAATGTTCCCGGCGCCTTCCAGAAGCAGAATTACAGAGATGTGATTTGGAAATGGACTTTTAAAGCGGAATTGTGCCCTGAGAGTGTGAAGGGCAATGTTTTATCCACCTCATAAATTGTTTCAACTCATTCAAACCATCCTCATGAGCCACAGCCACACATTTGTGTATCTTATGCTAGAAAATGCATAGAAAAGCAGACACACATTACAGGTGTGAGACCTGTTATCCAGAATATTCAGGACCTGGGGTTTTTCAGATAATGGATCTTTCCGTAAATTGGAAATGGGCTGGTTTTGCTTCCAATAAGGATTAATTATATCTTAGTTTAGATCAAAAACAAGTTACTGTTTTATAATTACAGAGAAAAAATCATTTTTTAAAACTCTGATTATTTGGATAAAATGTATTCTATGGGAGACAGCCTTTCCGTAATTCGGAACAGATCCCATACCTGTAATATGAATATGCAAGGACCAACCTTTGGCTGACATCTATTATTCATGAGAAATAACAGTTGGGGGTTATTTATTAAGAATCGATTTGTGTTTTCCACAAAAATTCGAGTTCATGTTTTTGTTTAAAAATACCATATTCAGTATAAAAAAAATAAAATAAAGAGAATATTAGCTCTACTTCATAAATACACCATCTAAAACCGGTTGAGGTAATGAAGGAGTCAATGGCAGAGGTCCCTTGAACCATTTGAAAATGTTAATAGCCTTCATGATGTTCGGGTTTTTTCGGAGGGTTTTGCCCGAAAACTTGATCGATTCTAGTTTTTTCCTGGACGAAACCTAGATTAATTTGAGTTTTTTCTTAAATTAGAAACCATTCGAGTTGTGAGTTCATTCGTGGTATAAAGCCCCTAATTGTAGAATCTATGACACATGTAACAGCCCATGCCACAGATTCCGTCTGCTCAAACAAAGGTCATACTCATTACTCGTGTCCCCGCACGCAAGCTATTGAGATACCTGGATAAAGTGATAATTTATAGATGCACTCGTTTTTATTCATTGACTCAAGGTACATTTATTCACTCAGTTATACCAATATGGTTTACTATGCCCTTCCTCCTTCTGCCTTTACAAAATAATCTCACAAATCCAGTCCAATTCATAGGTGGTGAGCTGATAGAGACAAAATTCTCTTTAAATAATAACCTAAGATGTCTGTTATAGATAGGACTTTATTGCTTTTTTGCGCTTTATTTGCTTTTTTTAAATTTAAGAAAAGCTAAAAAAATAAATACAGGAATGGAATCCGTTATCAGGTAACCTGTTATCCAGAAAGATCTGAAGACAGTCTTTCACAGACTCTGTTTTATGCAAATAATCCAAAACAGTACAATACCTTGTAAAAAACAAAGATAAAATGAATTCTTGTTGGAGGCAAAACCAGCTTATTGGGTTTATTTAGGGGCATATTTATTAAAGGTTGAATTGTGTTGAGTTGTATTTTTTGTTTAAGTCAAAACTCAAATTTTCAGGGAAAAAATTCAAAAAATTTTCACGATTTATTATACCCCGAAGCTGGAAATAGCTTGAATCTAAAAATACACCATCTAAAACCTGTCAAGGTCATGTAGTCAATGGCAGGGGTCCCTTGAACCATTTGAAGATGCCAATAGTCTCCATGATGTTTGAGTTTTTTCCAGTGGGCTTTGCTCGAAAACTCTATCAATTTGAGCGATTCACATTTTTTCCCTCTGAAAACTTGATGATTTCAAATTTTCGGGGGGTTCAACTCTAATTCACTGATTCAAGTTTTTTTCCATTCCAGTTTTTTCTTAAATAATAAAAAAATTGAGTTGCGAGTTCATTCGAGGTATAAAAAAACCTCACCAAGCTCTAAAATTCGACCCTTAATACCCGTAATAATAATCTGTGAATATAATCGTTGCCACATTTAGCTGTCCGGAGTCATGTGAATTTAAAGGGGTCAGATTTGGAATCGTGCAAAAGTACTGGGATTTGGCCCATTGATAAAGTGAATCCATATTTGCTTTCAGAAGGGTACAGATCCATTTCAAGACAAGCACAACTGCTACTTCTTGATTTCCCAACCAGTGCATCTTCCCCATGGTCCCATCAGATGCTTGTATAGGCCTTAGAGTGTCTGTAATAGACTCAATGGGCAGTTTTCCTAAAAACACATTGCAATAAGACAATAAAGGTGTTCAAATGACAGACAACATTAGAGGAAGAAAGAGATGACATAGAGGTTTGAACACCAGGCAGAGACATATTTAAGCAGCACATTATGACAGACTATCTGAATCAAGTAGGTTTTATCTCCTGTATATGACTACATTTCTATCAGCATACATAGCTTATGGCGCGGCTTAAAGTTTTATTTGTATCTGGTTAAAGTTCTGAGCTCCCAGCTAAATACATTGCAGGTGGAAGTAATGACACACTTTGTAATGATGTTCTTCTATAAATCAAATTTAGAGTACCTGGGAGGCACATACTAGCATTCAAATCATACATCTGAATTATGGCTCTAACACTACTCATGTCTTCAGGGATGCGTTTGTACCACCAGGCAAGCCATTTGCATCGAGCGTAATGAATCTCTGGAGTTGAACGCCCCGAGCTAAATATGCAGCAAAGTATAAATGAGAAAGTTATATGAAAAACAAAAATATACTAAATAGCGTTGCCTTAGAACACTGAGCTCATAAAGAAATGGGGGGGAAAAAACAACCTGACTGACTACTAAATCAGTATGGAAATGACCTTTGCCAGTCAGTTAAAAATATCATCTTTTATATAGCATGCAATAATCAACATAAAGTAGCATATTTATAAGGCTTAAATGTCGTGAAATGAGAGTTTGCAGAGATTGTAGGAACTTTGGATAAAACTTTAAAGGAAATGTTTTACTCTGATACAGGTATGGGATCCATCATCTGGAAAATTTCACATTTTTTCCCTCTGAAAACTTGATGATTTCAAATTTTCGGGGGGGGGGGGGTTCAACTCTAATTCACTGATTCAAGTTATTTTCCATTCCAGTTTTTTCTTAAATAAGAAAAAAATTGAGTTGCGAGTTCATTCGAGGAATAAAAAAACCTCACCAAGCTCTAAAATTCGACCCTTAATACCCGTAATAATAATCTGTGAATATAATCGTTGCCACATTTAGCTGTCCGGAGTCATGTGAATTTAAAGGGTTCAGATTTGGAATCCTGCAAAATTACTGGGATTTGGCCCATTGATAAAGCTTATCCATATTTGCTTTCAGAAGGGTACAGATCCATTTCAAGACAAGAACGAATGCTACTTCTTGATTTCCCAACCAGTGCATCTTCCCCATGGTCCCATCATCTGGAAAACCATTATTCGGAAACCTCCGAATTACAGATTGGCCATCTCCCACAAACTCCATTTTATCTAAATAATAAAATTTTTTAAAAATGATTACCTTTTTCTCTGTAATAATAAAACAATATCTTGTGTCCACATTATTCTATGCAAAAAAACTGGTGGTAATGAAGTAGATGAGCCCATATCCTCCCACTATTAAATTATGGAGAGAACTAATAAATAAAACACTACCACTTATTAAGCTGACATATATTGCAAGAGGTTCGTCCACAAAATTCGATAAAATTTGGGCATTATGGCTTGAGGCCAATCCGGCAATCCAATTGCCTAACTCCCCAAAATAAAGTACTTATTCTGTTTCACTCGACCACCCACTATGGCTCACGATATTTGTATAATACATGATATGATCTTGGCTTGCTTGTATAAATAAGGACTCGGTGCACAATTCCACATGTTGTGTTAATGTTTATTGTTGTTGTAAAAGCCATAAATAAATATCTTTAAAAAAAACCAAAAAAAAAAACAGTATCTTGTACTTGATCCCAACTGAGATAGAATAAATCCTTATTGGAAGCAAAACCAGCTTATTGGGTTTATTTAATGTTTACATGATTTTCTAGTACACTTAAGATATGAAGATACAGATTATGGAAAGATCCATTATCCAAAAAACCTCAGGTCCCAAGCATTCTGGATAACAGGTCCCATATTTGTACTACTTTTACCACAACTTTGACCTTTTACTCTTTCCTTATGCAGTATCGTCGAAAAGTGCCCACCATCGATAGACTATGGAAATATTTAGCTCATCGTTACCGTTAGTAATTGGACAGTACTGTCTCTATCAAAGCAAAGCAAAGTAACTCTTCCATGGAACGTGGATGGTTTGAAATAAGTTATAACTACCTACCACCTTTTAAAACGTACACAAATGTAACCTTAATTACCAGGCTGTCTGTTATTAAAATTAGCTTTCCATATATTTGTAAAGGGTAAAAGACTTTAAAGGAGAACTATAGTTTACTAGAAGTAGGCAAGAAATGCTGCACATTAGAGGGAAGATTTATTAAGGTTCAAGTTGAAAATTGATTTTTCGGGTTAAAATAAAAAATCCACTGTTCAGCTGATTCAAGAAGTGAAGAACTAGAAGAATTTAGGCACCTCTCCTAAGTCCTTATTGTCCAATGCACCATGCATCCCCGGGCAAGTGGAAATGTTGTTTGAACAGGTCATCAGAGTGCTGTAAATTTTGTTTTGTACAGTTAAATACAGTTGTATATGCCATACATGTTCAGAGTATGAGAAGTAAGGACAAGTGAGTGCCTGAACAAATCTAATCAAATTTAGTCAGACACTATGAAATTCTACTCTACTACAAATCAAAAAACTTGACCCTGAAAATAAAACAATTTTGAGTACTGAGTCAAACAGTAACAAAAATATTGAGTGTTGATTTCTCTGCTGTTCTATTTCAGTAGCAATGAAAAAGCAAATTCATCAGCACAGCCTAATAGTCAAGGTCATGCTCCTAAAAACAAAGCTCAATATTCACTGTTTGGGTAATTTAGACAAATTACAGTCAGTTTGGGTGCATGGGCCGTAGTGTGCAGGTTCGAGGCCGGCTACTGCAAAAAAATTACGGGTCACTCAGCCCCGCCCCTTTATTGACGTCACCCTGGGGTGGGCGCTGTTCTATAAATAGATGGATGGAGTGGGCCCAGTTCAAGTTGGGAGGGGGCGGGTGCGGAACGAGGAAAACTCAACCCTCACATCACTACAGCTATGAGGATGACTCTAATGCCACTCATACCTTATTTGGCCCAGGTAAGTGGTAAGACTTAGTGGAAAGCCACAGACATTTTACCAAGACATCCCCAACATATGTTTGACATATACAATTAAAATAAATAAGCTAATTTAACTACATACTTAAGCTCAAACTTAAAAGGCAGAGAGAAAAGTATGTGCTTACAACGTTAACCAACACCACCACACTCGTTTTTAATCCTGATCCTTGCTGCTGTCATTTACTGAGTTTAGGGACTGATGCTGGATACTGAATATATATCACCTAAATGTCATAATATAAGGCTAATTAGTAATTAATACAGATAATTACTACATGGCAGCAAAGAAACCAGTGCAACTAGCATCAGAATTTAATAATCAGCCCTGTAGCATCATCTTATATTACAGGCCATGCAGAGATTGAACCCGCTATCCGGCGCTGACCCAAACATCAGAGGAGTCGATATGGATTAGTTTATGAATGCGGCCTTATTCCAACACACAGTGCGGTATACATGGCAGTGAGTATGTACACATTGCCATCTATACCACACTGTGTGTTGGACCAGTGCCTGATAGCGGGTTCAATCTCTGCATAGACATACCGGACAGAAGTGGCCGGGTTCCCACGAGAGCTGCGAACAGGGAGACGATGTACTGCTAAGGGTGAGCTCCGCTTCTTTTTCACATCCTCAATCATTGCCTATATTACAGGCCAACCTAATTTTCTGCTTGATAGTTTGCGACGACCCCTAATCTTAGCTTTTCAACAGCTGCTCAGAGCCACTTTCCAAGATGGTGACCCCTGTAAAAAGTCTGAAGTCCTGGATCATTGCTGCTATTGAAAAGCTGAAACTTTATGCTAATACAATAGGTTCAGTATATAAAATATGGCATTTTTACCCATATTAATTTTTAGGGTTTAGTTCTCCTTTAAGTCTTGGGGATTCCAAGCAAATGTGTACCTCGTAGTGATGTTTGAGTTGAAGGAGTGCAAGCTCTGGGCACCAAATCTCCCTGTCTGCCATCACCCTATACATTGCTCTACCAGCATTCTTTTTTCCCTCATGATATGCTTATCTTGTCAATTTCTTGAGTGATATCATGGAACATTCCCCTTCCCTTCTGTGTGTAGTCAATCAACACATGCACAGTAACAGGCCTTGCAAAATCTGTGCATTCACATTAGGAGAAGCAGGAAAGCCGTGTATTTACAGCAAAATAAGGTATGGAGCTCTAGAAAGGGTAAGCAGCACAGTGCAGCGTACAGAAAAGAAGGCGAGGGAAATCGAGAGAGGAGCAGATTTACACAATAAAGGGAGGATAAAAAAAAAAAAAATAGTTGCAGTTTAGGTTCGGACACTTTATATTAATGAGGAGTCTCTCGATGGGGTTGTCCAAATGAAAATAGAGCTAATTTCCTTTACCAGGGCAAGCATATTGCATCTGTTTTTGCACTAGAAACTGCAATGTTAATATCTCAGTCTCAGGGTGGTCACAGAATCACCCGATAGCATACCTCATTTTGTAAAAAGAAAGAGGGAGGGACAAAGAAAATTTGCCATGCCTGTTTTGTGGCCACACCCCCTAATTACCATGTCCATTTTACAAAATTTGGCAGGTTATAAAAGTTAGAACACATTTCTGTCATTAGAGTTGCTAATGAAGGTGAATTGCCCTTTAGGGCAACTAATCTCTCCGAACTGCCTTGCCGCCGGCTAGAATGAAAATCGTCGGTGGGATGGCACTTCGAGCGCTTCATTTTCCGAAGTCGCCTAAAGTTGCCTCATGATAAAACTTCGGACGACTTTGGAAAACAAAGTGCTCCGATTGCCATCCTGCTGGCGATTTTCATTCTAGCTGGCAGGAAGGCAGTTTGGGGAGATTAGTCCCCCCTAAGAAGAGGAGATTTGTTGCCGGGGGTCCCCAAATCTGACCGTGTGCCTCTGCCCTCAAGCTGTGAGTCTCAATTCTCCGAACAGAACTTCTTATCTTAAACTGTTATAAAATTATCTATTCTGGGCTCTGTGCCAAAAGCCAATTAAGTTAGAAACTTTGTACCTTTTTCTGGCTGTTCAGTGCAGGAGATCAAAGAGAAAGTTGGGACATTTCAGTAAGAAACTCGGGACTGTTGGGAGGATATATATATATATATATATATATATATATATATATATATATATATATATATATATATATATATATATATATATATATAAATAATTACTTTTCCAGCAGCTCACAGGCCTAAATCTTTACTTAAAAGATTTAATATTGTCCCAGCCAGGCCATTACTCCCCCTGTACTAACCTCCCCTGGTGATGGTCTGAATTTCAAGCTGCTTTGATTTATAAACTCAGGCCTGTCTTGTCCTTCCTGCTTGTGAAGTCAGAGGACAGGTCAGGAATGGGTTTACAAATAGTGGGAGAGGGCCAGGTCATGGTTCAAAAATGTGTCAACCCACACATCACCACACCCTAGTAATCTAAAAGTCAAGATCATTACTTAAAACTACGTTCTAAATACAGTTTTTAAAAAATCTCTAATTTCATCTTTGGCCACCATCTAAGAAACGATAATGTCAAAGAAACTGGTGTAATATCGCCCTTTGTCGAATGAATTTCAGGTATCTTACACCCTTGCTCCCATCCAGAGCTAAATCAGGAAAAAAGAATTGTGTAGGGGTAATGATACCAAGAAGCACAGAAAAACTGCTGCTCAAGTGTCCTTTAATCACCACACTGTGGTGATTAAAGGACACTTGAGCAGCAGTTTTTCTGTGCTTCTTGGCATCATTACCCCTACACAATTCTTTTTTCCTATCTAAGAAACGATAACAGTGCAACAGAATTAACACCATTTTCAAAGGCAGCATTAGATGGAACATTTGGCAGAAGTGCTGTCCACAATATTCCAAAATTTAACATTACAGTGGCATACAAAAAAAGTCAAGTGCAGCTGATCATTCTTTCAGTAAAGCCAAAAGAATCACTTGGTAATCTGGTTGCATCACATCAGTATCACAGACAGCCAGTTCAGTAAAGTACAATAATAAAGAAGCAAATCATTAAAGGGCTCTGTATTCTGTTAAAGGGGTGGTTCACTTTTAACTTAACTTTTTGGTTTAGGGCACACACTAAGATTTGGGGAGATTTAGTCATCCGGCGACAAATCTCCTGTTCTTCAGGCGACTACTCTCCCACAGTACGCCGGCTAGAATCGAAATTGCCGGCGGGATGGCACTTGGCAGCATTTCGTTTTCCTCAGGAGGAAACTTCGGGCAAATTTCGAAAACAAATGGATCCGAGTGCCATCCCACTAGCAATTTAGATTCTAGCCGGTGGGAAGGCTTTTCGGGGAGATTAGTCACCCAAAGAAGAGGCGATAATCTCCCCGAATATTAGCGTGTGCCCTTACCCTTAGCATGTTATAGAGTGGCTAATTCTACTTCAATTAGCCATCATTATATATTTTTATTAGTTTTTAAATCATTTGCCTTCTTCTTCTGAATCTTTTCAGCTTTCAAACGGGGGTCAGTGTCCCATCTAATAGGAAAGGTCCTGAATAAAAAGATGAGAAATAAAAAGTAGCAATAACAATAAATGAGTAGCCTTACAGAGCATTTGTTTCTTAGATGGGGTCAGTGACCCCCATTTGAAAACTGGAAAGTGTCAGAAGAAAAAGGCAAATAATTCAAAAACTATAAAAAAAAAATAATGAAGACCAATTGAAGTTTCTTAGAATTTGCCATTCTATAATATACTAAAAATGAACTTGAAGGTGAACCACCACTGTAATGTCATTAAAAGAAACCTTTCTGACATAACTGCTCCTTTAAAGGAGAAGCAAAGCCAAGTTTAAAAAAAACAAAAAAACCCTACCTCACATAGACCCCCTCCCCCTGCCTAAGTGTTACCCCGGGCAAATGCCCCTAAATCTTTACTTACCCCTCCATGCAGATTCTGTCCAGTGGAGTTCACGGGCTCCATCTTCTTTTCCTTGGTAATCTTCGGAATGAGAGCAGCGCATGCACCTTTAGAACAATTTTCTGTATCGCGACAACTGCGCATGCGCAGAAACTCACGGAAATTGCTGAAGCGCCAGTCTCATTCTGAAGATTACCGAAGCGGCTGAAGATGGTGCCCATGAATTCCGATGCCTGAATCTGCACCGAGGAGTAAGTAAAACGTTTGGGGCAGTTACCCGGGGGTAACACTTCGGCTGGGGGGGAGATGGGAGGGGGGGGTCTATGTACGGTAGGGGGGTAGGGTTTTTTAACTTTTGGGTTTGCTTCTCCTTTAAGGCAGCATTTAAAAGCTTATTTCATTGATTGTTATTGAAAGCAGTGTTTTTCTCTCTCTTTCTCGAAGTTCCTGATTCTGACTCTTGTAAAAAAAAAAAAAAAAGGTACATTGGAAACCTGCTTAGAATAACCATTTATTTCATGAGGCAAACGTTTGTTTTTCAGTTTATATCCCCTTTCAACTCTTCTAATTTACAGCTGCATGAGCAATAACAAATATATATTAGGACTCTATATTTAATGTCTAAATTTGCACATGTAAAACACTGGTACAAGCCCAAATGAAATAGAAGGCAGTAGTCAAGGCTATACTTGGGCAGCGCTAGTCATTGTGACGGAACAAGCGCACTCACCTGTCAAGCATCTGCTGTACAGACACGCTGTTCGACTCCGACATGTTGCCCTTTGCTCTGCGCCTGTATTTACGTGAATATCAAGAGATACAGAGTAAGCGGAGCCCACGTGTCCAAGTCTGACATGCAGCTACAGCCTCACCGAACCGCCATCCGTCGGTCTCAAAGTCCTTTCAGAAAATTACCCTTCCTACTTCCAGCAGCCCTTTACTCGGTGTTGTTACGGAACCAGAATTCATGCGTGGAACGTCACTCTTACTTCATGCGGCGGCCAAGCGGCGCCGGAAGCAGGAAGTGAGCGGCGGTCTTGAAGATATCCGTTGCCATGGCGACACCATTGGGTTGCTCTAGCTCATGTTGAGCTGTACCAAAATAAATGCATTACATTGTCACCCTGTGACTATATTTTAGGATATATATAGTGAATAAAGTACCCCCTCTTGTAAAATATAAGGATATTAGAAGTTACGGAGTAGTTACAGGTCATAGAACTCCGAGGTAATTTCTAATATCCTCATATATTGCAACTGGGGGTTCTTTTTTTTATTATAATACACAGGTTTTAATGAGTCATGTGACAGAAATGACATCAGAACTCACCGTTTATAACTGATGACATCAAAACTCACCATTTATAAGGATATAATTTACAGGATATTCATAGCTTTTGTGTATATAAACGGTGAGTTCTGATGTCATATCTGTCATATGACTAGAGTTGCCACCCGGCCGGTATTTTACCGGCCTAGCCGGTAAAACACCTGCCAAGGCCGGGGCCGGTATTACAAATTTACCGGCAATGCAATTGCCGGTAATTTGTAATACCCTTTAAAAAAAGCCCCTGGCCTGCCCACAATTCGCAAAGAACTTACCTTTTTCCAGCGCCGTGGACGTCTCTGCGATGTTGCTCCGCCCCTTTTTGCGGCATGTCATGTAGCTCTGACCCTTTTTGTGACGCGGACCGACCCCCTTTTGGTGCCGGGAATTATTTTTAAGTAAAGGTGGCAACCAGTGGCGTAACTAGATATCACTGGGCCCCACAGCAAATTATTTTTCAGCCCCCAAAATGTCTAGAGATTGACCTGTTTGACCAATATTTATTGAAATTGTATATGAATTAGGTCCTCATGGGGCCCCTATACTGCCTGGGCCCCCCTGCAACCGCTGGGTCTGCTTCCTCTGTAGTTACGCCCCTGGTGGCAACCCTACACATGACTCATTAAAACCTGTGTATTATAATAAATAATTGGGTTGCTCTAGCTCATGTTGAGCTGTACCAAAATAAATGCATTACATTGTCACCCTGTGACTATATTTTAGGATATATATAATAAATAAAGTACCCCCTCTTGTAAAATATAAGGATATTAGAAGTTACCGAGTAGTTACAGGTCATAGAACTCTGAGGTAATTTTTAATATCCTTATATATTGCAACTTGGGGTACTTTATTTATTATAATACACAAGTTTCAGTGAGTCATGTGACAGAAATGACATCAGAACTCACCGTTTATAACTGATGACATCAGAACTCACCGTTTATAAGGATATAATTTACAGGATATTCATGGCTTTTGTGTATATAAACGGTGAGTTCTGATGTCATTTCTGTCACATGACTCATTAAAACCTGTGTATTATAATAAAGTACCCCAGTTGCAAAATATGAGGATATTAGAAGTTACCTCGGAGTTCCATGACCTGTATAAAAACACTCGGCCTTCAGCCTCGTATTTTTTATGTGGTCATGAAACTCCTCGGTAACTTATAATATCCTTATTTTTTACAAGAGGGGGTACTTTATTCACTATTTATATATAACTGTGTTATTTTCTCCAGCGACTGCCTCCGCACACACATTGCACCACTTCGTCAGCCGCAATATTCGCTACCACTGCGCTAATTCACATATGCAATGTTGCGCCTTGAGCGCCAAACGTTGGCGACTTTTCTCTAGCGTTACTTTGGCAGTGCAAGCATTTCATAGTTAAGATTCACTAGCGTTCGTTTATGCCTAGCAAAAAATTGCTAGTGATCTTGCGCTTAGGTCAATTTGCATACAATGGGTAATTTAAAGTTATATTATAAATGTTGGTGCAAATGCTTGAAGTTACCACTTTTTCTTACAAATGTCCAGGGAACCTTAATAAAGAGAGTAATAAGAGAGTTAATATAATGCCCTACACATGAGCCCACTGTAAAATGAATTTTCCATATGTTATGAAATGTCTTTTGCAGGCGTTACCGCTTCAGAAAAGGAAAAGTCGCCAGCATTTTTTTGGAACTTTAATGCATTTTTGGCACACAGGATATGATGTAAGTGACAGAAGATTGAGGAAGACCTTGCTTTTTTTTTTAGCAGGCGCTTCTTTAGCCTGAGTTGATTTTGTCACCTCAGACCAGGCAAACTTAAAGGTGAACTAACCCTTTTAGGGAATTTGCCATGAAAAAATCTACTGGCAGGATATTACAGTGTTACCTCCTTCACTGTGATGAACCGTTTGTGTTGCTTCAAGTAAAATTGATTTTCATTCATCCAGGTCATGGAATATCTAGTATAGGTAAATTTAAAACTACTGGACTTGCTGAGTAATCAGTCACATCTGGTTCTCCCATAAAGTTTAAAGGCATATTTTTGTCCTTATTATAAAGTGCTGACTTTTAGCAGGTGAAACACTAACATATAAGGCAGGTGTATATTATTGTAACCGAATGTAAAGCACGAGCTAACGGAGTGTCCGGTTTGTTTCCTTTACAATAGCGTCTGTTAACCAGCCATTGAGAGGAATTTTCCACATCAAGGGTATATTGTAAGTCCCCTTTTAGTATCAATTATAGTAGTCTGTAAACTGGGGGAGAAATTTGCTTTATTCTGCATTTCCAAATATTGTAATTTGTCAAGTAATTCCCGTATTTTTGCTTTTTTCAGTTTTTTACGGGCCGCCGCTATACTCAGATTTGTGAGCTTCCCATAGTGTTATCGAGGAGGAGACTGTGCCCTGATTTAGATCAAAATATTGTTTAATAGCACTTTCAATTTGCGAACGAAGCTGAGGAGTTGCTAAAAGAGAGTTATTAAGGCGCCATCTATAATGAGAAGGCTTACATAGTAGGGACCGTAAATCTATCGAAACTATGGAGTGATCAGACCAAACTATTGGCAAGATATGTGCAGCAACCAAGTTTGGTAATAATGTTTGTGACAAAAAGATATGATCAATACGGGAGTATACTTGATGTGGGTTAGAGAAGTAGGTAAAATCTTTGGTTAAAGGCCATTTTTCCCTCCAGGCATCAATAACAAAAGATCTTTGAAGGATTTCCAAAATTTTCTTGGCTTGGGCAGTATCAGGGGCAGTAAGCAAAGTAGTTTTGTAGGTCTTATCAAGTTTCGCGTTGAAACAAATATTGGAATCACCCGCCAATATCAAAGGGCCTTGTTGATGCGCCCGCAATACCGTGTCTAACTTTTCAAAAAAGCTTACTTGACCCGTGTTTGGTGCATAATAATTTAGAAATGTTAAAGTGATATCTTGCACTTCCCCAACCAACAAAATATAACGACCATCTGGATCTCTCTGTATGGTCTGAGGATTGAAGTGTAAACCCTTAGCAAAACAGATTGCCACACCATTCTTTTTATCAGGGCCTAAGGCTAAATAGAAAGCTGGAAAATAACAGGACAAAAAGGAGGGCCTAGAGGCTAAGGAGAAATGCGTTTCCTGCAAGAATACAATATCAGAGTGAAGAGAACGATAATATTTAAATGCCTTTGTCCGTTTTTGTGGAGAGTTGAAACCCTGTACATTATGGGTGATAACTTTTAAATTAGCCATAGTAGCATATAATTCGTAACAGCAGGAGCAAGTGGCTAGAGTTGGAGCTAGAAAATGTAAAATGTATAGCACTATGAGAATAACTGGTTCGTAGGTGGAGAAAACTCAGCAGTAGGTAGACTATTCGTGTAACCGAAAACATAAACAAACAGAAACATAAATTCAAAATACATAAAATAATTGGAGATCCATACGTCACCTTCATGTGACGTCTCATTGTGTTACACCCAGTTTCATACCTCCCAACATTAAAAAAATGTAAAGAGGGACAAAGAGATCTGCAGTGCTATGAGCAGTGAAAATCTTGGCTACGCCCATTTTATGGCCACACTATCTTTTTCTGGCATTCAAAGAGAAATGTTGGACATTTCAATAAGAATGCAGAATTGTGGGATGAGTGTCAACCCATGACAATTTCCTTCTTTAAGTAATATTTACTACTACAGTGTAAGATCTGAAAGAGATGTTGCTCTACTGTAACAATCATGTAGGCTGAAAAAAGACATAGGTCCATGTCCACCTTATATGCATGTATGAAACCTGCCGAACTGTTTGTATTGTACATACTCAATAAAATTATTTATTTAGATTATTTAGCACATTTACCATCTCAGTGTTCCATGTAACCAAACGTTTCCCTATAAACTGAAGTCTACTGTATGTCCATTACTGTGCTCAATGAAGAAGCGCAGGTTTACTAAAGGGTGAAGTGGCATTTTTAGGCACTTTGCCGATTTACTAACGCGCACAGGTGTAAATTCACTAGCGAAAGAGACAGACACTAGTGCTCATTCGCACTGTACACCAGGCGAATTAGTATTGTCAAGCCGTTGCTGGCAAATTTTCTCATGTTAGTAAATTTCCCCCCTAATATTTGTCATAAGACCTACAAGTGCCGATCTATCATACCTCGTGGCACTGCACCCAGGCAACTTTATACCTCCTTTATGTGCGTGTCAGCACCTTCTGTGTGTGTGTGTCTCTCTCTCTCTCTCTCTCTCTCTCTCTCTATCTCTCTCTCTCTCTATATATATATTGTAGTATTTCAGGTGCTTGGACCGTGGTCTCTGGGGAATAGACCTTTGTATGCACTTACAGACACTCCAAAACAGAGGCACAGACATTTTAAGTGAATATAACTGGTCTTTGGTCAGTTTATTGGAGGCTTCCCCCCTCACCCCATGCCTACAGCTCTCATCCCTTACCTTTTTTTCCATTGTTTCAAGAGCAGACCATGTTACGACAGGGACCCATCAAAGTGAGACACGCGTAAGATCATGAGACACACCCGAGTGAAAGTAGATAATAAGTACATGTTTGCCAGTTAAATTACATTTCAATGTAGCTACAAAATGGAATCAAACATGGCAGCTGGATAAGAGGATGACAATATTAGATGGCAATAATACCGATAAGCTACTGAGGCCGCTAGACTTGTGTTTGTTTTAGTGACTAGTGACTATGAGCCCCACTTGAGTTCTGGATCCCAAGTTGCCAACCCAGCCATCTTTTTTAGAATCTGCAGCAATTGGACACGTATGAACTCCAAGTTGTATTTTCACTGCTTTTGTGAAAAATTAAAGGGGAACCATCACTAAGATAAAAAATAAAACTCAAACTAATCTGTTTCACAGATAGTCTTTATAATTTTTTCTCACTGTCTAGATATTTAACAATTTATTTGCTAATTCCTCAATCCAGTTTTTTTTTCTAGCTGTCAACCATTGACAGATTCCCCTGTTCCCCTAAGTTCTCACAAGAGACCTGCTTATCTTAAATTGTTACAAAAGTATTTAAGTATCTATTCTGGGCTCTCTGCCAAAAGCCGATTAAATTAGAAATTTGTAAATGTTTCTGGCTGTTCAGTGCAGGAGATCAAAGAGAAAGTCAGGACATTTTAGTAACAAACCGGGACTGCGGGTTGAGCTGTCAAAATCTGGACTGTCCCACAAAAAACTGGACAGTTTGGAGGTATGGGTTTGGGAAGCACGCTCATACACCATTTATATCTCTCTATATCCAGGATTCGGTTACGAAACCTGGACTTTTTGTCACACGAACAAGGACGTGAAACAGTTTAGTTCACTTTCCCCCCTCTTTGCAAATTAAGGTTCAGATTTGGTTCGATATTCAGCCGAATTTTTTTACAAATGATTTGGGGTTCGGCTGAATCCTAAAATAGTGGATTCAGTGCATCCCTAAAAAAAATTTGTAAGAAAGAATCATTAAGCATCCATGACAGTTCTGGGGTGTCTTTATATTAGTGACAGATCTACTTTTTATGTAAAACATAACAATACCTTTTATCTAATCTGTTTAGACTAAATTTACTTTTGCTACAAAATTCTTACCTGCAGCCTTTCAGACTTATAATTGCTTATGTAAGTTAGTGTGTGCCCTCTACTTATTAGCAGTTAGGGCTCATTTGTCGAACCAACTTGTCCAAGTGCTTTAGAAAACTGATGAATATGTGCCCATAAATATCCCAACACAGCAGAAACCTTAACACACAAATGAGGGTTTTTTTTCCCCTCTAAATTAGCTAAAAATAACTGCATGACAGGAACATCCATTAATTGCTTCAGGGATTTACGTTCTTGAACATAAGACCACATAAAGGGCATCTCTATCATACTCCAGGACTAGTCATTGGTCACTGTCTGTGGAGGCAGGCCTAGCAATTTGCCAGATACTGTATCATTTATCCCTTGGGTAGAATTAACTGCTGCTTTAAATTACCCTTGCAGAGTACCAGCACTTTGTTTTGGTATTGAGACTACTATCACTCTTTACTTACAGGATTCATGCAGTTAGTTACCTTGGAGAGTTAAAGCATTTACAAAAGCTTAGTAACAACATTGAGTTCCAGGCAGGTTCTGAGTGGAGAGGGAGAAGAGGCAAATTGCAGGCATATTTTATCCAGAAACCTTGAATCCAGAATATTCTGAGAACTGCCAGTGACATTGCTGGCAATGTATTAACAAACAATTGTTCATTCTTGCTTTGCTTGCTTTTTTCTTTTTCAACACCTTAGTTAAAGGGGTTGTTCACCTTCCAAACACTTTTTTTCAGATCAGTTGTTTTCAGATTGTTCTCCAGAAATAGACACTTTTTTCAATTACTTTCCATTATTTATTTTTTACTGTTTTTCCAAAATCTAAGTTTAAAGTTGAATGTTCCTGTCTCTGGTGTTTTAGTCTGGCAGCTCAGTAATTCAGGTGCAGATTCAGAACTGTTACAATTTTGCAACATTTAGTTGATACATTTCTCAGCAGCATCTCTGGAGTATTAGCAACTATTGTATCAATTCTAACAGCTGCCTGTAATGAAACCCAGAGATTCTGCTCAGCAGGGACAGAAACAAGATATGTATCAATATTTAGAACAGTTTACAGGGTCGGCGACCCCCCTCCCATAGCTGCTTTAGAAGGTGAAAAATTACACTTGGATGCTGTCGTTTTTAATCAAAAATAATAATAAAAGTCAATATTCTTGAACTGAAGTTGAATTGAGCGATCCTTGACCTTGGAGTGCGCTCAGGCCGTATGCACCCAGGCCATGCGAATTAAACGATGAGACCCAGAGGCTGAATAAATAATTGCATTGGGGGGGGAGCACCGTACACAAAGAAAACAGAAACCCGTAAAGGGTGCTGGACATTTATGTGTATAAAAATGACACTTTACGCTTCAATATTAGAACAACTGTGACACTTAGAAAATAGAAAGTCATTTGAAAAAGTTGTTATTGCTGGTGATCTATCTGAAAACAACTAGTTGTTTGAAGGTGAACAACCCCTTTAAAACTGCATAATATCATTGACTAAAAAGCTGCATTTTTTTAATGACTTGTTTTCATAGATTTTATTTTAATATGTATAACATATACATAGAGATGTATATGCTGATAACTTTGAAAACATAGGTAAACATAAAATATTTTTGTAGCATTATAACTTTAAAATGTGGGGGTGGAATAATCTATGCCAGCAACTGTGTTACTAACAAGGTGCACATTTGAGCTGAGCCAAACTGTGTGCAAAGTTTCTGCTTAACTTGTAGCACTAACAGCACCAGGCCAAGCAAAATGGGTGCCCGAGGCAGACGGCCAGCCCCAAACACTCTGGCTGCTGTCAACTTAAAGAGTGTTTAATCAATGCTCCTTCAGCTGGTTTCTTCTACAGTTACTGGAACTAGGGGTAAGCAGGAGAAGAAGTATGCGCCTAGAACCCCTTCACTTTTGTGCCTCTTTTGTCTGCCCCTAGTTCTGTCCCTGAGCATTAAATTACAAAAAAATAGTTGTCAATAACCCACAAATATTATGTGCCTTTTCTACTTTGTGGCATATTTATTACAGTTCATTAATACTGAATTGTGCATTAAGCCATAATGGTACACACTGATGTGAGCAGAACATTCTGTACAAGGAAATACTATATGAACAAATGTCTCTTAATGGATCAAGAGTCCTATTACTATATTGCCACATATTGCAACTTTCCAAGATGAAAGCTAAGCACTAACGTCACTCTGAGAGGTGAATGAGGCAAACAGCACTTGAATAAACAAACATTTCATATAGGTCGGTGAAGTGTACTAAATGATCACGACTGTTTTTAGCTGACAGCAATTTGCCACGTGGCACATGTGGACTGCAGCCAATGCCTTTAATGTCTCTATAAATTACATCACTATGTAAGACTCCAAGGAATCATGGGGAGGTATAACAGGTTACTAAAGTTTAAGTGGAAAACTTGTTATGAAGTGCAGTTTCTAATCTCTCAGATGCTTATTGCACAGATGAAAAGAAAAATTTTCACCATCTCTCTTGAAAAATGCACAAAACAATTTTAATGGTTAGGGTAAGAAGAATATCTAACTATGGCCTCAAGTGAGTGTCAATTAAATGAAAAGTTGTGAACATTGGTCATGACCTATATTTCATAAATAGATATACATATACAAAGCAAAGAGTCAGCACTCACAGGACTTGCTTAAAAGTTAAATAATCCTTTCATCGTGCAAAATCAATGTTATGGTCACATATTCAGACCTTGATAAAGATGTACAAACAACCATCTAAATGCCCAGTGCAAATTCGGATTCGGCTGAAATCCGAAACTTAATTTTCATTTGCATATGCAAATTAGGGGAGGGAAAGGAAAAAAGTGGAGGGAAATATTTTACTTCCTTGTTTTGTAATGAAAAGTCAAGTGATTTCCCTTCCTAACCCTAATTTGCATATGCAAATTAGGATTCTGATTCGGTTTGCCCAGGCAGAAGGATTCGCCCAGGCAGAAGGATTCGCCCAGGCAGAAGGATTCTGCCAGGCACAAGGATTTGGCCAGGCACAAGAATTCACCCACATCTGAATCCTACTGAAAAAGGCAGAATTCCAAACCAAATTATGGATTCGGTGCATCTCTAGGATTGGGAGAACTGCGTCCCCATCAGAACTGTCTCCCCATTTATACTCCACCATACGTTGGCCGACAATAAACTGAGCATTGCCAACTTAATCGAGTGTAAACTAGGAAATTCCTATTGTGGTTCAAACAAACTTTGGAACCTGGAAACTTTCTGGTTATTGGGTCTGTCTTTACCCTGAAAACCTCTCTATACAGGAGAAATCTCATTCTCAAAGGGAAATAACACATCCAATAACTCTGCTAGTGCATTATTTATATTTGCTTTATGCCCTCTCCTCTCTGTGTATTCCTCAATTTCACAATGTAATTTTGGAAATCGTAGTATAAGGACAATGCATTCTGGCTATTCATGAGCATAGCAGTAGCGTAACTAAGCATGGTCAGGACTGGGTGCAGGCCATCGCACCCCCTGCACTCTCGGTAGTTACGCCCTTGGATCATATAATATTAAATATGATGTGAAAAAATATCTTTAAACAAGTGGCTAATAGAGTCACAATCTAATACTAATAAAAGACAAGTAAAGATTTAGAAACACTGCAATATCAGTAATAAGATAGGGAGTGGAAAGTGCTTCCATGTATTAAGCTTAATTTAATATTTCCATAAATATGTACCTGTATATTTTTTAATCAGATAACATCATAACATTCTGTGCCAGCAATTGTAGTTAAATATTAATATTCTTTGCAGTCTAGAATTGCAGATCTTATGGATGGAAACCTTGATAATGGTAGTCCAGGGAAATTCTGTTATAAAAGTAGATAAAAACAGTAACATGAATATTCTTTAATGCAGGAGGGTGAATAATATAAATAAAGTTTGGTACAGATAAACAGTAAAACATTTTTGCAAGGAGATTTTATAAGGATTTTTTATGGAGATGAATGATAAATCAACACAAGTATTTTAAGCAGGCAGATGAATAATAAAATGCTTGTGCATTTCGTGTACCTTGGACAATACTGCAATTCAGTATATTGCGTGGACATATAAATACAGTTATTCTCTAATCTTGAATTCGGGCATTGTCTATTCAAGGTTGTTTATAGGGGCAGTTTACATATGGTGGTTTATGAAGGATTTACGTTTTGTTCTGCAGCTCTAAAGATTGAAAGTTAAACTATCTGGTTGGTAAGGGTTAATTATCTTACCAACTGGGGAGCAGTTTTGAAACCAGAACAGAAGTAGTGAAGGTCTTGAAACAAGAAACAATCATTATAAAACCAGCATTACAAGCAACAGTCAATTTGTTTATTGGTTGCTGGGGTCAGTGATCCTGACAACCGTACAGAATTTTTATCTGCATGCTGCTATAAACCAGTATATGAAAAGGAATAATTCAAAAACTATACAAGCAAACATAATGAAGACCAAATTAAACATTGCTTAGAACAGGTTCATTTATAACATACTAAAATTTCTTGTAAAAGAGAACTTCCCTTTTAATGGAGATAAATGAACTCTGGAATCACAGGATGGGTAACATTACAAACATCAAAGACAAATACGCACCCCTGTAATTTCACTTCTACAATACTTGTGTTAGAAGTAGAAGGGAACCTAGGAAGAGGATCTTAACAAACTTTATTTCAGAGAGAGAGGTAGTATAGATAAAAATAGAGGTTAAACTCCTTAAGCTCTAAGGGCTTGAATGAAGAAAATATTCCCTTCAAGTAAGTATCAATCTATGCTCAAATAACACCTACTACAGGTATGGGACCTATTATCCAGAATGTTTGGAACCTGGGGCTTTCCGGATAATGGGTCTTTCCGTAATTTGGATCTTCGTACCTTAAGTTTACTAGAAAATCATATAAACACTAAATAAACCCAATAGGCTGGTTTTGCTTCTAATAAGGATTAATTATATCTTAGTTGGGATCAAGTACAAGGTATTGTTTTATTATTACACAGAAAAAGGGAATCATTTTTAACAATTTGGATTATTTGATTATAATGGAGTCTATGGGAGACGGCCTTTCCGTAATTTGGAACTTTCTGGATAACGGGTTTCCGGATAACGGATCCCATACCTGTACATGATTTTATGATCATTATGATCATCTAATTATATTTTAGTTTATATCAAGTACAAGGGACTGTTTTATTATTACAGAAAAAAGGGAATTATTTAAAAAAATAATTATTTGGAGTCTATGGGAGATGGCGTTTCCGTAATTTGGAGCTTTCTGGATAATGGGTTTTCGGATAATGGATCCCCTATCTGTAGTATACTAGTAGCAAGTATAGTACTGTACTATATATGGCAATCAGTTTACCTGAATAGCTGAAAAGCTGCTTAGACTTATGTTTACTTTTATTAGGCAAATGTTTATTTTGGGGTTGACTTGCCTTTCATTCATCTTTGTTTGCAGTGGCTAAAGTGCATATATGTGTCAGTTTAACGATTGCATATGCAGGTCCCCAGGCAATAGAAATAACATTTGCATTCTAATTCACATCTATGTATGTGACCGTTGGCTATAGTGTGTGGTTCAGTAGCTTTTCATGGATTCATGAGTTTTGGATAGAAGTGTTTGCACTGTTGTACAGGAGCAATTCCCACCCCAGCCTCAAAGCTGAGTTAATGATTAGAAATTCACCCCACTCAGGCTTATTTGTAAGGGTAGTGGAAAAAAATGGTGCTATTAGGAGAAAGGCACAGAGCATGTTTTAAAGGAGAACTAAAGCCTTACTAAAGAAGTAGGCTAGAAATGTTGTACATTATGGGGCAGATTTATCCAGGGTTGTTTTTTTAACATTTTTTTTAACATCTTTTTAAACTGTTAAATTCGACTAGGGAGTTATTCAAATTCGATTATAGTTTTTAAAAAAATGTAAATTTGATTTTAGAGATTTATCATACTCTGGCACTTTAAGAACTCTAATTCGACTAATCACTACCTGCCGAATTGCTGTATAAGTCAATGGGAGAGGTCCAGGAATCAGTTTGGAGTTGTTTGCAGCCTTCCTGACATTCTAGTTTTTTTCTGAGAAAAAAAAACTGAAATCGAGTTTTTTAAATTCGATGAGAATTAGATTTGATTTTTTGGGTCGATTCAATTCATCCAAGTTGTAAAAATTTGATTTTATTAATAAATTTTGATTGGTTGAATTTCGAATTTATGGGAGTTGGGGAGTTTTGAAAAACTCACATAAATTCAAAATTCAACCTTTGATAATGGGCCTCCCCCATGTTGGGCTTCTATACCAGCCCAAGGCAACCACAGCCCTTTAGCAGAGAGGATCTTTGTCTTCAAAGATGCCCCAATAGCTCCCCATCTTTTTTTCTGCTGATTCCCTGCACATGCTCTGTGCTGCTGTCACTTACTGAGCTTAGGGATCCACTCACAATATACAGTACACATAGAATAGAAATGTCATAATATAAGGCTGATTAGTAATTCATACAGATAATTACTACATGGCAGCATAGAAACCAGTGCAACTAGCATAAGAATTTAATAATCAGCCCTGTAGCATCAGCTTATATTACATGCCAACCTCATTTTCTGCTTGATAATTTGTGACGAGCCCTAAGCTTAGCTTCTCAACAGCTGCTCAGAGACCACTGAGCATGTGAGTGTCACAGACACTTTCCAAGATGGTGACCCCCTGTGACAAGTTTGAAGTCCTGGATTATTGCTGCTATTGAGAAGCTGAAACTTTAGGCTGGTGCAATAAGTGTAGTATATAAAATATGGCATTTTAACCATATTTATTTTTAGGGTTTAGTTCTCCTTTAAAGGGGTTGTTCACCTTCCAAACTCCCTTGTCAGTTCAGTAGTTTTCATATTGTTCACCAGAAATAAAGACTTTTTTTTAAATTGAGTTCCATATTTTATTTTTTACAGCTTTTTCCAACATTGAAGTTTAATGTCCTTACCTCTGATTTTGAACTGTTACATTATGCTACATTAGTTGATACATTTCTCAGCAGCAACTGTGGGACATTATCAACTACTGTATCAATTATAACAGCTGCCTTTAAAGGGGTTGTTCACCTTTAAATTACGTTTTAGTATGCTGTAGAGATTTGTGATTGGTTTAAAAAATTGCTATTATTTGTGGGGGGGGGGGGGGTTTTCCAGCTATTTAGCATTTTGGTTGCTTGATAGGGTCCATATTATTGATTTGATTAAGAGACTGGGATATTGATAGGAAAGATAAGTAATACAAATTAGCAATAACAATAAATGTGTAGACCATAAAACACTTGTTTGTTTTAGATGAGGTCAGTAACCCCTATTTGAAAGCTGAAAAGAGTCAGAACAAGGCAAATAATTCAAAAAGTATAAAAAATAAATAATGAAGGCCAATTGAAAAGTTGCTTAGAATTAACCATACAACATACTTAAAGTGTGTAAAAGTGTGAACCAGCACTTTAATGAAACTCAGAGAATTGGCTCAGCAGGGTCAAGGATAAGCAATGTATCACACAATGTATCACTAAGAACAGTAGAGTCAGTAATCCCCCCCCAGCTGCTTTAGAAAGACACAATAAGGTGAAAAATTAGACTTTAAACTCCAATATTAGAAAGACAGTCACAAATAGAATATGGAAAGTAACTAAAGAAAAGTATGTATTTCTAGTAAACTATCTGAATATAGTTTGAACTGACTGTTGAAAAGTGAACACCTATTTAATAATGAATTTCAACTCGTGGAAACCCCCAGTAGAACTAGCAAGTAATCAAATTTTCTTCAGTCTGCTGCTTAAAGAATAAAGAATGTAAATTTGCACTGCACTGGTGTGAGTTGTATCCAGTGTCAGTAAACGAGCCCTTATGAGCCCAAAACTTGGCAAACAAAAGAAATGTTGCTCCATTCAGTTGTTGCATCATGTATTTCTTAATGTGATTGACAGTATTAGACTGTGTGATTAGCTATGTTTTTTTCCCCTGTTGTTGGGCTCATCAATGATGTGTTATTCATTCATGCACTGTGTGCTTTCCTTTCGGTTATGAGTCACCTGTCTGAATGGGGAACTTTTGCAGGTGATTTCAGTTCTCCATCTTCAGTTGGTGGCTGGGTTTTTCCACATTGAACTAATGGGTTTCCATCAGGTCCAAACTTTGAGTCAAAATAGGTCCTGGTATTCCAAGTACACATAGACCCAAACAGCCCCCCACCAGCCCACTGAATAGTGATGGTCTATGGCAGGGATCCCCAACCTTTTTAACCCGTGAGCAATATTCAGAAGTAAAAGGAGTTGGGGAGCAGCACTAGCATTAAAAATGTTCTTGGGGTGCCAAATAAGTGGGGTGATTGTCAACCTACATTGAGACTCTGTTTGGCAGTACACCTGTTTTTTATACAACCAAAACTTGCCTCCAAACCTGGAATTAAAAAATGAGATCCTGCTTTGAGGCCACTGGGAGCAACATCCAAGTGGTTGGAGAACAATATGTTGCTCACGAGCTACTGGTTGGGGATCACTGGTCTATGGCATCCCTTCCACAATCCACAGATTGCCAGTTACGGCTTGGTCTCAATTAGATCCAACCAGTGGGTGGTCAACTCTTTTGAACTTGTCGGGAGTCTACAGGATTTAAGCCCCTCTCCCTCATCTCCCCCAGGGAGGGGGGGGACTATAGAGGGTAGGGGTTTTTATAAGCAAGGGGGTTTAGTTCTCCTTTAAGTACCTGGTTGTTGTTGGCAAGTAGGGCTTTAGTGAGCAAACTGACTCATTTACATTTCTGATTAAGGAAACATTAATATTAACTTCATCTTGGATATTCTATGTGTATTATCTTTTAAATATGGACAGTGCTCATCTTAAAGGGCTGATTCGTCTTTACTGCCCAGATTGGCAGTTTGTCAAGATCCTTTTGCAAGGATGCCACATCCTGGATGGAATTTATTGGGCTGGATAGTTTTATGTCATCTGCAAACACTGATACGTTACTTACAATATCCTCCCCTAATTCATTAATAAACAAGTTAAATAAAAGTGAACCCAATACAGAGCCCTGAGTGACCCCACTAAGAACCTTACTCCAAGTAGAGAATGTCCCATTAACAACCACCTTCTATACCAGATCATGTAGCCAGTTTCCTATCCATGTGCAAATCACTTTATTAAGCCCAACGGACCTTTGTTAAGAAAGCAGTCATTTGTGGGGCACCGTATCAAACGCTTTGGCAATCAAATTTGTCTTATCTACTGTGTATCCTGTGCTTGAATGGCTGCCCCCGTGCACAGCAACTTGTTTATATAAACTATAGTAGTAGTTATCTGTTACTATTGTGTATCCTGTGCTTGAATGGCTGCCCCCATGGGTACACAGCAGCTTGTTTATATAAAATATAGTAGTAGTTATCTGTTATGTACTGTGTATCCTGTGCTTGAATGGCTGCCCCCATGGGTACACAGCAGCTTGTTTATATAAACTATAGTAGTAGTTATCTGTTACTATTGTGTATCCTGTGCTTGAATGGCTGCCCCCATGGGTACACAGCAGCTTGTTTATATAAACTATAGTAGTAGTTATCTGTTATGTACTGTGTATCCTGTGCTTGAATGGCTGCCCCCATGGGTACACAGCAGCTTGTTTATATGAACTATAATAGTGTGTATGAAGCAAACACACAACTTTTAAAAGAGCCAGTAAAATTACATTACATTGTAATTCTTTTAAAACATTTTAATTTTTTTAGTGTTACTGTTCCTTTAAAAAGAATCTTGCTACCCAACATCTATGGTTTGGGGGTTCTATATGTTGATTGATGTATCATTAATCTGCGAGCCGACCAATGACAAAGCATGTTGTAAATTCACCCAGCTGGCAAGAACCTAGGCAGGGTCAATTACGGTACTCCGGTTCTAGATAATGATTCCATGTCTCCGAAAAAACTACATTTCCCGGAAGCCCTTGCGAGCGCATGCGCTTTCCGACGCCAGTTGTCAAAGTGCTCTTGTCGATCGGTAGCTTCTCTGTGCAAAGCGAAAGAAGACTAGGCACAATAGCATTAACTCGATCGATCTTTAAAAGTGGTCGCACAAAAAAAAAAAGGTAACTATGGCCGATAGTCGGGAGTCGATGCGATTTTTGCTGCATGTAGATAAATCTATGTGTCTCCCTTCCCCCCCCCAGTAGCTGCGTTAGATCTAAGCGTGGAAAACACCCGAATTCGCCCTTTGTGCTGTGGCTTATCGCAATGTTTATTTCGGGTTTGTTTGTGGAAGTTCTAGCACTTGCCATGCGCTAACACTGCGGGATGGAAGTTCCCTTTAAATCCAAGGCTTGACCTTGAGCAGCCAGGCGAATTGGCTTGTGCTGGGAGGTTATTTAAATCGCTGATTGCAAATCGATCGCTGCTTTGTGGACGTCTCGTTCTAATTATTTCTGGGATGTATGTTTAAATAAATAAAAAAAAAGGTTTTATGTTATGTAAATATATCAGGGAGTCAAATATCCCCTACCTTTTGCTCACAGTTCATTGTTCATCTGATATAGGGCTGTACCATGTATTTGTAATCTTTCCCTTAGCTATTTACTAACTATGACTGTAATTGTAATAGGTACTAGCAGGACTGAAAAAGCTTTTTTTTTTGTTCCAGATGGTAAAGGATTTGTTTACGTCGCAAAAGCATTCCGAATCTTTAGGGATCCTACCGGGGGGTGGGGGCAGACTGAGGATAAATTAAAATAAGGTTTGGGGTTAATAAATATTTACATATATAATAATACCTATACATATAGAAGTAGAACAGGCTGGACTCGGTTATTTGAGTTAGCTCTGATACATTTGCTATATATATATATATATCTATATAGATATAGATATAGATATATAGATATGTCCATACAGTGAGCGCACTCTTTCCGTATTTAAAATATGAAGATTTGTGCGTTGGTAAAATCTTGTTATACATCGTAGTAAATGGACCCGCACTCTTTATTTATAGTGAAAAAGGTCCCAGAGAGGAACCAAAACGTTGGAAATGCATTTGTGAATAAAGCACATTAATTTTTTCACTATAAATAAGGAGTGCAGGTCCATTTACTACGATATATATATATATATATATATATATATATATATATATATATATATATATATATATATAGCCGCTCCTGCCATGAGGCAAGGTGAGTACCTTGCCTCAGGCGGCAGCGAGCGGCCAGTTACAAGGGGTCACAAAAAGCCGCCTCTTATAACTTTAAGAGCTGAATTTCCGCAATTGTGCTTATTGCACTAGTGATGCTGCCCCCTTTTGACCCGATCTGATGCTGGAGAGTGAGGGCGGCATCTGGGCTGCTTCCTCAGGCGGCAGCAGCAGCCCCGGGATTGGCTATATATATGTTTATCTATCTATCTATCTATCTATCTATCTATCTATCTATCTATCTATCTATCGATAGATATATAGATATACACTTCTTGTACTTCTGCAGCCTCAGAGCACAGAGTTCTTATCGTCTCTTCTACAGTAATGGCTCACATTGGAAAAAGTGAACTCCCAGATCCATATAATCGGCATGCATCCACAAAAACCAGAAGCTGCCTATCCAATGCCTGCCAGATGCACAGAATAACTTGTCTTTTTCCTT
This sequence comes from Xenopus laevis, assembly GCF_017654675.1. Lineage (NCBI taxonomy): Eukaryota > Metazoa > Chordata > Amphibia > Anura > Pipidae > Xenopus > Xenopus laevis. The sequence goes on from NC_054383.1 coordinate 20,535,299, forward strand.
AAACGTGTTACTGACTATCTATTATGATAATTATTTATGAGAAAAGCAGTTGCTGCTCCAGAAAAATAATATTCTGCAGAAGGAATATTTCTGGTGCCTTAAAATACAACAGACCTTATGCCTATGTACTGCCACCTAAAAATCGATTACCCCACTGGAAGTGCAGGCTAAATGAGCCTGCACTTTGGTTGGAGGAAATAATCGTGTTTTTTTTTTTAAAAAAAAATGCCCCCTGCCTACATTAGCGACAAGAAGTTCACCGGCACACAGGTAATGCAAGCAGGTTATACCTTGCTAAGTGTTTATTGCAGCATGCAACGTTTCGGGGTTACCCCCTTTATCAAGCAGCTTTATGATGCTTGATAAAGGGGGTAATCCCGAAACGTTGCATGCTGCAATAAACACTTAGCAAGGTATAACCTGCTTGCATTACCTGTGTGCCGGTGAACTTCTTGTCGCCATTGGATCGTGAGGTTGCCGTTTCCTCCATTTTGCTGTGCACCAGGGATCTCTACCTTTCGGTAGGGCCAGGGTGTGCGAGTACTTCTTGGATTGTTCTATGATCCCTGCCTACATTAGGCCATACTGTGACACCAAGACACTTTTTGTAGCTACATGAAGCGTGCTGATTAACCTGATATTGCGCTGCCGGGTTAAGATCCCTCCTTTGGCGACTTTGCCAAATGAGCAGATCTTATTGTGTATAGCTACTTTTACTCCTGAAACAATGTAGCAGAGGCAAGCTGATTAACAGACCTAGAAGAGAAGCGATTTCTACCTGGTTGACATTGGGTGGTTGGAACGACAGACAATAAAGATTAATTGGTGATGGTTAGGTCACCAAAAGAGCGGATGTTTAGGCTAGTGGCATACAATGCTATTTCTCCACTTGTATGTGCACTAATATGCCAATACCATGCCTGTGAGCCCAAACGTGTGGAGAAACATGACCATCTTTACCATAACCTATTTATCTTTAAAACTGTCATTCAAAACACTCTCTGGTGCATAGGGTAATTGGGACCCTAACAACCAGGTAATTCAAATATCGGAAGGGATGTCTACAGAATGAAATATTTTAGTTTGCAGCAAAACTCAAATGTTTAGAGTAATATCCTCTTTAATGTTCCAATAATGGTGATGTCAGTATAAAAAGATAACATAAAATTATTTTCATTAGCTCAGCCAGACAATTATTTGCCAGACAGTCTAGGATCCCCACCCTAGCAAGAACAATCTGCATACTTAACAAAACGTATTTATTAATATCCCATGAAATATTCATATATTCTATAATAATACATTTAGTTAAAAAGAATTTAGACTTTTTATGTGAATTTAAAAAAGTTAGACTATTTTGTAATATAGGCAGTTGTGGGTCAGTTACCCTTCCACACTTGTTGTTTTGTAAGGTATTTTTAACTAGGCAGTTATGTACAGTAGGTACTTTTCTATGGGTGTGAAGGATGAAGAAAAATGTTTACTATTTATTAAATATTAACCAAGAAATGTATGGGTTTTGGGATACATAAAATACTTAAGCTCCCAGCATGCTTTAGTATATTATCAAATGGTAAAGCATGCTGAGGTTTTTAGCAACATTGAAGATGGATTCTTAGAGCAACGTTTAATGAAACTTTGCCCAAGCTTAAGAGAATTTCTGAAAATTCTGCCTGTTCTGTTTATACCTGTCATCCAGGTCTTCATTCTTACCATAATCATGAAGGCTTTAAGTTTCATTGCTAATGTGCTGTGAATAATTATTAAATTCTTTCAGTAAATATATTAGAGATGTGCAGCGTACGGTCTTCCAGCTCTACTACATTTCCAAGCATCCCATTAACAATAACATACTGCCAGGGAGATGCTGGGACTTGTAGTTTTCTGTTGGACATACAGTATTCATAGTGAAATTATGACATGCATAAGCAGATTTTTTTTCTTGCCTCCTTATAAATGGAAAATGTGTATTCTATTTATAACAGGGATGCAGTCATACTGCCAAATCAATAGAAATTTTAGGCTATTTAACGGAATTTCTTTCCCACGTGTTTTCCATTAGACAGTGAATATTTGGGTTTCATTTATTGCATGCACATATTTTACCCAACCTATACATGTATTTAAGTGGAGTTGCTCTTCCCGCCTGCAGCCTCACACTGCTGGCTTTCGGCCCTTCAAATTATAGACTCGATTCTGCCCCTTTCGTGACATGAACGCGGGTCAGGCGTGGGCCTATAAATAAAGGGGACGGAGCGGACCCAGCCGGGTTAGGTTTGGAGGGTCAGAGTTGGCGGTTTTCCAGCCAGACTGTTTTTGAAAGTACAAACTAGCCACGGTACGGATTTGGGCTATTTTTTGGGCCTTTTGCTGGTTTGTACTTTGGAAACCAGTCAAAGTTTTTTCAAAGTTAATAGATTTTGGACTCTTTACCCCAGTATCCCGTCCCATTCTCACATTTTCCGGTGACTTTCCTTAATTTCAGACAATTTTGGGGCACAAATCTGCTGGCCACCAAAATGTCTAGAGGTTGAGCTGTTTTACTAATATTTATTGATTTGTATATGAATTAGGGCCTTATGGGGCCCCTATACCTCCTAGGCCCCCTCTGTAGTTACGCCCCTGGTGACGGGCGAATCTGTCCCATTTTGCTTCATGGAAAAATTTGCAAAACAGTGAAAACTTGAAAAAGGCATATTTTCACATAAATTTGTTTATTTAGACTTTTTTTAGCTGCACATATTGTGCTATTTTAAGTGCCTCTTGGCTAGTTTTGGGCTGGTTTTGTAGCTGACTTTGGCTGGTTTGGAAAATTAGACCTGGGGAGGGTGCAGGGGTGTGTGGAGGAAAACTTGACCCGCACATCACTAGCGCCAATTTTTCCTCTAAGCTGTGTGCTCATGCCAGTCCACACAAATTATGAGGTTAGCTCACACAACAAATTGTGTTGCGCACAAAGAATTTTGTGTGAAAATTTAGCATTTATTCTGACCAGAGCACACAAAATTTTAAATTAATTCATTTAAAATGTGCGCACAAGTTTCTTTTGCGCACATAGCTGAATACGATTTAGAAGGGAACATTGCCTAGCACTGCAGAATATATAGCATGTCAGCAGCCTTATTATTATTATTCATTATTGGTTTGAACGTGTATTTATAAAATAGCAGCAAATTCCACAGAGGCTGTCTGTGGGAAGGCATCCGTGGAGGCTAGTGGAATTTTGAATGCCACTGTGTGCCAAATCTGTGTTTACTAAATGCTGTATAGTCTGCCTGAAAATCATGTTGTCCTTTAATGCAGGAAACAGAGAAAAACACGTTATTATTATTATTCAAAAATGATAAAGGGGAACTCTGAGGAGTTTTTCACACTGAAGGTGGATTTATTGGAGGGTAGGAGTAAGGTTAGTCTCATTTTTAAAAAGTGGGCGTCGCTTTCAGCTGGGAGAGTCTAATTATTGGAGGGGGGGCTGATATTTATAACATTGTCTGTCAAGAAGTTGTAATATAGTGCAATTTCCAGCGCCTCATCAGGGCAGCCAACTATTTGGACAACGGGTTGCACGACAGTGACAGAGCAGCAGCGGCTTGTAACCTTGTTGAAGGACGCAGCAGTATTTATTGACGTATGCAAATAGCAGCGGGGATGGGCGGGGCCTGCAGATAACAGGAACCAGAATCAGGCTGAAAGAGCAGCCTCGCATCTCAGAGTTCCGGTACGGCAGCAAAGAGACGTGGCGGAGTAGTAGTGCGATATGCCCCGCCGCTAAGAACGTCTTTTATTTATACGGGGAAGGGCACATTTGTCTTCAGTAGAGGGGGGTAACTGCTGAGGCGCACTGTATTTTGCTTCTAGTTCACCCCCCTCTCTCCCAGCCGCTAGTGTATTGGCTGACATGCTCCTTGGGGGTGTAGTAGGACTTTGCATTGCAGTCAGTTTGTGGTAGGCAGTCGCGTCAGGTGATCGTAAGAATCATAACCCACATCTGGCCTTCTCCTGTTTCAGTGGTGCAAACCATGCAGGATGATTTACTGATGGACAAAAACAAAGCTCAGCAGCAGCAGCAGCGACATCAGCAGTCTCCATCCTCCCAAACTCAGCAGCAGCAGCAAGAAGCTCCCTGTGTAGCAGAGTCCACCAGCAGCAGAGAGAGCAGCCCCCCCACTCACAGGGAGAAGATGCAGATGGAGTCCCCCTTACTGCCTGGGCTGAGCTTTCAACATGAGCCCCCCACCACCCCATCTCTGTCCCCATCTTTTGGCAGCACCTGGTCTACTGGAGGCACCACCAGTGCTGCGGATGACGGCTTCTTCCCAGGGATTACACCAGTGAATGGGACCATGCTGTTCCAGAACTTCCCTCATCATCATCATGTTAACCCCGTGTTTGGGGGCACCTTCTCTCCCCAGCTGGGCTTGGCTCATCAAACACAACAGCAGCAGAGGCGATCCCCCGCCAGCCCCAACAACCACACCGCATACACCCAGCGTAATGCCTACAGCCATCAGCCCATCCTGACCAACAAGCCCTCGTCCTCCCCCAACTCCTCCTTGCCTTCCCCGTCCAACTGGAATAACCAGCAAAATGCTGCCTGGAATAGCCCTTCTAACCCGTGGGGGGCACTGCAACCTGGGAGGGACCCACGCAGGGCTGTAGGGGTTGGAGTAGGAGTGGGTGTCGGGGTGCCCTCTCCGCTCAACCCCATCTCCCCAATGAAAAAAACTTTCTCCAGCAATGTTATCGCACCCCCTAAATTCCCAAGAGCATCCCCATTAACCCCGAAATCGTGGGTGGAAGACAACGCTTTCAGGACAGATAATGGCAATACCCTATTGCCCCTACAGGTAATAGAATGCCTGTCACTTGTATGTGTGTGTGTTGTGCTTGTTTTGCTAACTGGTGAGCTGGAAAATGTAAAGGGGTACCATCATGATGTTAACATTGATCACCTTTCCCCCACAAAAGCATTACTTTTCAATTGCCATTATCCCTTTGACAATTAATTCATTTTAATTACCAAGCATAGGCTAAGTGTTTCTGCAAAAAATAAGAAAGGTATTGGTACTGGCCTCCTCCCCCACCAGTTACACATATACTTCAAAAATTGAAGAAGGGCAGTCATTGTCCCGAAACATCTGATCGTAACCCTTGAGCACTTCAATAAATCTGGGAACACCCTGTTTTTGACTCACAGGTATTGGCATCTATTTTTTCTCAAGTATTGGCTAATTGTTCACTGGGGCCTATGCTAGTGTGGCAATAAACTGCCTGGTTTGTGCAAAGTGAGAAATGTCTTATTTTATGCTGCCCAGTTTATATTCTGCAAGCCTATGTTGCCCATGGAGAACTGTATTTACAGTCAGGGTTTTCACATATGTTGCAACGGTGGCTTCCAAAACTTGGTGTGGGCATTTTCTTCAGCAAAGTTGCTTTTGTCAGTATAAACATATTATTTATAACACTGATTTATACAGGGCTAACATTTTCTACAGGGCTGTACACTGAGACAGTGTATACAACTACAACAACCAGTTACATGCAAATACTGACTAATACAGGAGTGCCCTGCTCAGCAGAGCTTACAATCTAAAAGCAGCTATGAGGCATAAGGGGTGGGCCGATAAGAGTAGAATTATGATGCAGAATTACAGTATTAGCTTTTGGAGATGTGCTTTTAAGCATTCCAGATTTTGGCCAAAAATCGTCAAAAACCTTTCCCCCCCCGAGTAAACCAACTGTATTTAATAAATAGTATTTTGTGCTTAATGTTGCTATTATGTATGATATTTTTAAGAAACACCTTATGCTGAAATAGTTAGAATAAGATTAATAAATATTTTAAATTCAGGTTGTAATGGTGTACTATTTTTAATCTGGTATTCTGTATAAAAATTATGTATACATACACATATGTATGTATAGGATCTGATAATGTTATGACGTTAATTGGGAGAGTTTACATGTCATTTTTTAATTTCTTTCTGCAATTATTCATTTACCGACCCCCATGAATTCCGATAAGCACTCAGAGAGATGGATCTGACGTCGGCACTTGATGCATCTGTGACATTTCTTTTCCAACAGTCTGTGTATCTGGTTAATCCAGTTGATCGTCAAAAGTGAATTCTGAACAGACCAGGTTATAGATGTATTTTGCTGTGCAGACGTTTAGTTTTTAAAAAAAAAAAGTCCTCTGTGTCGGTGCAGTCGGGTAACAGCTGTTACAATGCAGTACTAGAAGCAGGTACTCCTGACAGGCTTCTCTTTTGAAATTGTAGAAGGGTTCCTTCAACCCTTTATTTACACAACTGCTGCTCAATCAGTCATGGAAACCTGGAATTCTGTAGGTCAGTCACTGGAAAGGAATGGAAATTTGGGATTTGCCACCCTCAGGTGTGTGTGTTTATTTTTATTCACCATGCACCGTGTATAAGTAGGAATTATTAGACTTAACAGTGGAGCTTGATGGTCACAGTGTTGTATTTATTTATTTTTTATTTAGCGTCAGCCACAAAGTATTTGATACAAACCCCATGTTAGAGAAAATTCTCCGACCATTGGAAAATTTCTTTCCTTCTTCCCCCTTCTAGCCATACAGGATTCTATTTTTTTTTCCTTTTAATACAGAGATATATCACAAGCATATTAGAGTACAGTTATGGGATCCATTACCTGGAAACCTGTTATCCAGAAAGCTCCGAATTACGGAAAGTGTGTCTCCCATAGATTCCATTGTAATTAAATAATCCACATTTTTGAATATGATTTCCCTTTTCTCTGTAATAATAAAACAGTACCTTGTACTTGATCCCAACTAAGGTATAATTAATACTTTATTGGAGGCAAAACCAGCCTATTTATAGGTTTATATTGGGTTTATACATGATTTTTTTGACTTAAGGTATGAAGATCCAAATTACAGAAAGATCTCTTATCTGGAAAACTCCAGGTCCCAAACCTGTACCTTGTAAGGCCCATTGAAGATGGTCTATTGGTGGCTTTGATATAATTTTTCCATATGGTAAAGGTTTCTCACTGTATCACTGAACAACCAAAGCAGCAGATTAAACTAATAACAGTTTGAAGATTAGCAACTGTTAAATACTTACACCGCTCACTAGATCATTCTATAAATAAGTTGCTTAATTGCACTTCGCTATTTATACTGTAATTCTAGCATTTTACCTAAACATTTAAAGGGCAGATTTATCAAAATGTGAGTTTAGAGCTTGATAAATAAAAACTCTCCTACGTTCTAGTCATTCCTATGGGATTTTTAGAATTGTATATATCAGTGGGTAAAAGTAAGAACTCAATATTTGATAAATATGGTTCTAAAAATCCCATAGGAATGAATAGAATGTGGGTGAGTTTTGATAAATCAGCCCCTAAATCTCATGCACCACAAACCTAACAGCTGGTCTGATCCATTTTAGATGCATCTCGGATCTATTATCCAAAATGCCCAGAACCTGCAGTTTTTTGAATAAGGGATCATTCTGTAATTTGGATCACTATACCTTAAACCTCTTAAAATCAAATTAAACATTAAGTAAACCCAATAGGATTGTTTTGCCACTGATCTAGATTCATGCAGCTTGGTTAACATCAAGTTCTCTGTTCTTTTTACAGAGAAAAATGAAATCATTTTGAAAAAAAATTTGAATTATTTGCTTAAAATGGACTCTGCCCATCCTGTGTTTCTTTTTTCTAAATTCATCGCACATCATTACAAGAGATGAAGGTTATGTATTTTTTTAATGTAAATGTGGCTCCTTATTTTGAACATGAAACAAACCGTTTATGCTTTTAGTAGCTGTTACTTTTCATTTTACCTTTAATGATTGAATGCACGTTTTCTTCTAGGCTTGTTTTGAATATAGCATTGGAAATTGATTTTGTCTTTGCTTTCAGTTAGATTACTTAAATACATTCATTTTTTTTAACAGAATTAATTATGTTCTTTAATTTATTTTGTTACATAGGCTAAAATACCAGAGATAAATATTTTCTTTCTATAATTTAGAAGGGACTGCCTGCACTTTCAATCTTTAATATCTTTAATATTACAAGTATGGGATCTGTTATCCGGAAACCCTTATCTTGAAAGCTCCAGATTACAGAAAATAAAGATCCATTAATCAAAAAATAAAAAAATGGAAAGATCCATTATCCAGAAAACCACAGGTCTCGAGCATTCTGCATAACAGGTCCCATATTATAATTCTGTTATATAGCAGATATATTTAACTGGATGTCCCTCTACATATATTTTATGTAAAGGGTATCGGGGGGACATTGCCACATGGAGCTAAATTAAGGCCTGTGGAACATGGAGCATTTTGATTGTTGATACATTGATTGATTGCGTGCACTAATGTACAGTCTGTGAAGGGTATTGTAAAATGATTTATATTAAGCAAACCTAGGCTGATACAGTCATCCTGTTTATATCTCGGAAGTTATCATTCTCTTCAGTTATCTAATCGTTATACAGGTATGGGATCTGTCATAAGGCAACGCAATATCTAGGATGTTTTGAATTATGGCAAGGGGCATCTTCCATTTTAAGAAAATCATATGTCAGGGACAAATTTACGGGATGGCAGCTTTAGGGGGCGGCCCTAGGGTGTACAGTGAAATACAGATTCATATAAAAAAGCCTGTCAAGCGAAGTCATTTTTCCTCACTAAATTAAAAAGAAATTGGTTAAGGTTTCTATAATAATTGTATTTTGCTTAACGAACAAACCTTAGCCATAGGAAATAGAATTGGACATGATGTTACTCTGAAACAAGCAATGCAAAGAATGCAATGAAAATGTTTCTTTTTTTTACCCTGATTTAGAGGGCTGCTTCACAGAGTTGCAGAGTTGTTTTACAAATGACTACTTCACTTAATCCCATGTATTAAAACATAAGGCCCGCCTTATTTTTCATTTTTCTATGTCATAGTTGGTGACATCACTGGGTGGATCTTTAGCTGCATGAGCAATTGAAATTTGCAGGTGGAAACCCAACAAACAAAGTATGGAGATGCAGCTGAGCAAGGTTGGGAGGGATGGTAGGCAGGCAATAAATATCTGCTTCTTTGAATTGCTTTATGCCAGGCATATCCAATTGCGTCCCGTTTTCAAATTTACACCGGCCCTAAGGCACATTAGTAAAATGATCTGCCACTTGATCTATACTGCTGCCTGTGTGCTGAAGGTGTTAGCAATAGACACATACTGGCACATAGAGACGCACTGTTTTCCCATACTTCTTTAGGGCTGAAGGTGTCAATAGACGTACTGACTTGCCTGGACAATAAACTAAAGAAGTATGGCGTCACTACGTTCCAGTACATATCTATTGCCAACACCTTCAGCACACAGACAGCAGTATAGACCAAGTGGCAGATCATTTCAATAATGTTCCCAAATATTACTGCTACGCTACTTGATTCTTGTAATGTAATGTTAATGGTTCAAAGAATGTTGGGCGGCCCCCACACATGTGGAGTGGTCAGCCCCCAAGAATGTTGAGTGGTCGGCCCCCACACATTTTCACCTCACCAAATCTGGCCCTCGTCGCATAAAGTTTGGGCACCCCTGCTTTATGCCATACCATGTATTGACTGGCATCACACGGCATGTGGTCTATGTGAGTAGATCCACAGACATAGCAGCCCCAATATGACACCAGGTCCTTTCTCACATGGAAAGGCACCTGCATGGCCCAGTAGCATTCTGAACTGCATATGTTGGCATGGGGACATAACATACTTGTTATCCTACAGTAGATGAAATACCAGAAGTCCATCATTGGTAAAGCTGTCCTCTTCTCTAATTCTGTTCCTGAGGATGCTATGTCTTATAAGGGAGGTTGAGCAGGAACCTATGGGTTCCTATTGGGTTTGATATTTAACTAAATCACCTGTGGTGGATTCATTATGTAAATTTTACAAATGTAAAATTGATGGATTCAAGGCATCTCTGAAAATAATTGAAAAAGTAATTTAAAAAAATATACTTGTCTTTTCAAAACTATTCACGTGTGTGTTTTAAAAATAAATAAATTCACCATTGATAATCCACAGCAGGGTTGTCTTAACACATTTAACCTTGTAATTAATCCATTTTGGCCCAAACATTTCCTTAATCTTGAGCAATATTTGCCGCTCCACTCGCTGCTTTAAATTGAAATTAATATCTCAAGACACATTTCCATTTTACCACCTTTTTAAAGAAATATTTTGACTTCTGCAAGCGCTAGACAGACTATCTTTGGCACCTGGAGAAGTGGAAGCATATAATTAGACTTGTGTATGAGCTCATGTGTTTTAGTGCTATTCCTGGAGAACAAACTAAATAAAAGAAGTTAGATGAAGACATTGCAGTTAAATGAAAGTTTAATCTGTGAAAGGTTTAGATAAAGGACCTACTTGGTTTCCTCCATTCCCCTATTATTTGACTTTTGGCAGTTTTCAGACCACTCTTTTGTTGTCCAACATTTCATCAGCCCCTCTTAGCAATGTTACACATTTGCAAACCAAATTCTTTTTGAAGAATGTCTAGGAGAGCAAACAAGAACTTGGGCCATGTCGTTGACAAGTGTCTTGTGGAAATAAAAATAATTTGTTTCAAAATGTCTTCTTGCAGATTTGATCCTGTCTGGCCTCTGTCTTTTTGATTTTCCTTGGAACCTTCATTATCTCCTCTCTGTGCTATACTGTCAGTTTGATAAGTGGGAAATAACAAGTGGAGTAGGGAATCCAAGTCTAGACCATGCGACATTCTCTGATATGACCAGTTGCTGTGCTTTTTTTGATATCAGAAATTGTTAACGTGGCCATACACAACACTTCAGCTTATTGGCCCATGTGTGGGGCCCTCCGACAGGCTTACCCAACTGATATCTGCCTGACAACTGGCCAGATATCAATTGGATATTTTTAAAAATACCGGACTGAATCAGCTTTTGATATTGTCTTCGTTCCGATATTCGGTATCCGCCTGATACTGCTCACAACATATTTAGTGTATGGGTAGCTTTAGAGATAAAAACCCAGCTATGCGGCCATGACTGAGCATACTGTACCTCTCAACTTTTTCTGAAGATATCCGGCCGCAATCAGTTTCCTGTTGTATTGTAGAAGAAGAATTAATCCAGTTATGATTTTGAACATAAACATATGAACCATTTTGGCATTGGGTTGAAAATGGTTTATGACTTGAGTAGATTTGCCACAGGTTGCCAGATTATCTTTTAGAGGCACATTTATCAAAATTCGAATTTGTGTAGTTTTAGTGATTTATGAAACCACCAGGCCCACTGGCCGCATCTAAACTGGGGACTGGACGAGAGATTTCAACTGTTGTTTGAAACTCTCACCCACCCAGAGCCGGCAAATGGGGAGCTGTGAAGGTGAGAGAGGCGAGCAGTGGGGCTGTGTGATTGGGTTGGGTGTGAGCAAAGCGGGGCCGGTGTGTGGGGGATAGGGTGAGGGTTGTGACCGGCCTATGAGTGCACAGTTTTTTAAATCCGGCAAACCACAAATAAACTCCTTTTCTCTAAAACCATGAAAGTTATTTAATGACCCAAATAAAAAAAGCTCAATCCAAATGGATTAAAAATGATACAATTGCATCAGCTCCATTTAAATTATAGAATCTCAACTGCTTTTTTTGTATTCATTTTGCGCAGTTCTTACACTTCATAAATCTTAATTTTTGTCAACTTTCTTTTTATGAAGATCAAATTTTACTTTTCCCGAAGGACTGTGTACAAAACAGCATAATGCATAAATCTTAATTTTTATAGAAATAAAAAAACGACATTTTTAGACAAACATTTTGATTTGTGGGGAAATTAGAATGTTCGTAAGTAGGCCCCTTAGTGTTATCCAAAGGGAGGGGGTTACTGTTGGTTTTACTTGGTGGTGCAAGGCATACAATGATTGCCCTTCATTCTATGCAGGGCCCTACTTATATACAGGCACCCAAGGGCCTGTGCCAAGGGCAGCGGTCCTTGGGTGCCTACGTAACTGAAATCTTTTTTTAATTAAACATGACCTCAATCCACACGTTTAGGGGCGCTGTAAAGGTCCGGTGCCTAGGGGGCACCAGACCAAAATACATCCTTGATTCCATGCTATCCGTAACATTGGCCTCTGTAAAGGCAGAAGCCAATGTTGCTAGCTAGATTGTCGGGCCCGGATTTGTGGAAAGGCCACCAAGGCTCGGGCCTAGGGAAGCAGGAATTTAGGGGGGCGGCATGCTGTTTAACCACACCCACATTGGTTCAGAAACACTGGGGATGCGCAGGAGATGTAAATCCAGCCCTGTTGATCATATAAGACTGCCAGTGGTCCTGTGTTTTTCAACATTGTTGCTGTCTTTACAGGGAAATCTGCAGCAATTTAGATGAATTTCCACATGAACTGTGAAAATTACATTGCCCATAGCATACAACACTGCAAGAAAGTGCTCAAACTTGCTTCATACTTTGGTTTATCATAGGCCATGCTCTTCACTTTCACTATAATGAGAAGTCCCTGCAAGAGGCCAAAGAGCATCTTATTGAAGCTTGACAAACTCTCCAAGATCAAAATGATTTGATGGCTTATGTCCCAAAGTCAAAGCTGTCCAAGCTAAAGTTTATAGAGGCACTGGATGTATAATGTGGTTTTAAAATATTTGAACTCGGAAGTTTTACCATGGGAATAACACATGGTATTTTGAGTTGTCTTTTTTTTGTTTTAAAGAAAAACTATACCTTCAGAATTCCCTAGATTTATGTACAGGATCAGTTATCGAGAATTACATGAAGGCCATCTCCCTTAGACTCCACTTTTTTATCCAAATAACCCAGATTTTTAAATCGAATTTCCTTTTTTCTGTAATAATAAAAAAAGTACCTTGTCCTTGATCCCAACTAAGATATAATTACTCTTTATTGTAAGCAAAACCAGCCTATTGGGTTTATTGAATGTTTACAGGATTTTCTAGTAAACATAAGGTATGAAGGTCCAAATTACGGAAAATCCATTATCCAGAAAACACCAGGTCCTGAGCATACTGGATAATGGTTCCCATACCTGTATGAGCACGTTGAAGCATACAAGTCAGGGGCAACTCTTAGAATTTAAAATGGCAATGTTCTGTTTAGAAATTCCAATGGCACATATTACTAAAAAATTGTGTTTTTATGAAAATGGTGTTTTAGATATAGTAGTGTTTTACCTATGATCTCCTGTTTGAGACCTTCAGTGTAAAGGGGCAAAGTTACCCTTTCAATTGGTTACATCTTAAATGTTAAACTTGCTGGTCATGCGTTAACATAAATACATAACCTTTAATTAGTATTGCAGAAATAACTGTGCACTGAAAATAACCTCCTAGAAGCATGCATTTCCTGAAAATAATTCATACCTGTCATATATAGCATAATATCCACATATGTAAAGCCACAAATATGTCAGTGGCAGTTGGATGTTTGGTCAGCTTGAATGTTTAACCTCAGAACCTATTATATGCTGGTTGTTTATGGATGTTCTACTACATTCAGATTTATATTTAATTAAATATAATTTGATACATTCTAAATTTATCATCCGTGCGTATTAATTTTAACCATTTTCATTTTATGTTGCCTCCATGAGTCAGCTCTGACTTATTGCAGGTTGTTTTCTGCAGAACAATTGATTGATAGGGCTGAGCAAGTTTTTTTAGCAACAATTTTCGTGAATGTGCATTAGAATTTTGCTATACACTTTGTTTTACTGGGTGAAAAATTGCAGTTTTTTTTACGCTAGATAAAAAGACTGCCATTGACCCCAGCACATTTGGTGCAAGAAAATTTTTTTTCTATGGACCCCAATGCATTTGAAACTAGAGGAAAACACACCGGGGCTCATTTATCAATACTGGGCAAATTTGCCCATGGGCAATTACCTATAGCAACCAATCAATGATTAGATTCTTGAAACCAGCTGCAAGTAGAACAATGAATGCAGCAATCTGATTGGTTGCCATGGGTTATTGCCCATGGGCAAATTTGCCCAGGGTTGATAAATGAGCTCCACTGACTCCAATGTGTTTTGGGTAATTTCGCCATTTCACTGATTTTTCAGTGGTTTCGCCAATTTTCAGAGGAAACTAAACAGGGCTGTCTTATCACTATTAATTAACCCTGTGGCAGGAAGCCTTAAGAGGAGGAAATAAATTGGAATTACTGTTGGCACTCTGCAGGTAGAGGATTAAGGGTAATTAGAATGTGTTGAAGCTTAAGGTAGCCATACACTGTAAACTTCCCACCGACATGCTCACCTTGGATGGGCGATATAGTGGTAATCCTTTGGCCAATGAAGGGGATATGAAAAGTCGAGGGGAAGGACCACATCAATGAACTGATGAGTTCCTCGATCCAACAGAAAAATCAAGCCTCCCCGATAGAGATGTGGCTGATCTTTGGACAGATAACGATCAAGGAGGCCTGTAGGAGGGCCCCATACACTTGCAGATAAGATGCCAAATTGGTGTAAAGTTGGCCATACACGGGCATACTTTTATCGTTCTGCGATGAACGATTGTATCAAAAGATCGTCTGGCGATTGTTTTAACATACAATATGCCATCCACGAAGAACGATTATATGAACAAATATAATCGTATTGTTTGCCGAAAGAAATGAAAGATTATCAACGTACGATGCGATATAAACTTGTCGTAGAAGCAGGATGTACAGCATACAGGAAGTGATGTAAAACATTAATCATCGCTGGATTGTTTGTGGCTGAAAGTTCCTTCATGTACGGGCGAACATTGTTCAACAAACGATCTACCCTGCTGCTCCGTGCAGACATATGGACTTATGCTATGGCATATTAAACTTCTTTCACATATGAGGTGATAGGGTGATATTCCTGCAGTCAGCACCAATGTATTTCTTTACATAGTTCATATGGTTACAAATGAAGTTTTCAGCAAAGAACGTTCGGGTCCTTCCGTATATGTTCGTTGGCTTGTGCTACAATTGTTCTACGACAAATGTCTGTAATTTACACCAACTGCCCGATTTTATCCCTGAACGACCAACAGTCGATCGATCGTACACCATCAACCATCGGATAAGTTACCGATATTATCGGAACGTTCTTCGGCAGCTTAAATTTGCCCATGTATGGCCACCTTTATTCATATAGCTTGGCTTGCTTCAGAATTGTCCTGGTATCTCTGTGCATAAACCCAGATAACACACCTTTCAGTAGCATCAGCAGTAGAAGCTGTTCAGTTCCGGACTTCCATTGTGCATGCTCCTGCTCGGCAATTGCTGTCCAGGAGCCAGAGATGCAATCAGTAGTAGCTGAAGGTGACATACACCAACTACCATGCACAACTCTACAGATACAAAAGTCAATATAACACTAAAGATAAACTCCCATTTTGGAGACTTGTGGACTACCCTGTGTCTAAACACAAGAAATATACTAACTACACCAAATAAAGACGATATTTCAGTAATCTATGCTGAGATATGCGATACCTACCAGATTATATTCTTTCTTTGGTGTGGTTTGTCTATAGATAAAAAGTTGGTACAGGTGGGGGTGGCAGGGACAAGAGCAGGCACCAGTGGTATTCGGGTGGGAGCAGGTGGACCTCTTCTGGGAGGGTGAACAGTTAACTTCATGATGGAGGTTTGGTCTCTTTTAAAGAAACTACGATTATATTGGGTCTGTCATGAAGTGGCAGTTATGGTATAGTCATATGCACATTGTACCTACGCATGGAACAAATAACGCTGCACACATTAAAGGCTTTTCTCCTTCATCCTTGAGCCTGTGCCCTTACCTTGTTATTTCCTTGATTGCCTTTGTTGCGTGGAGCAGAAACCTTGAAAAATGCCAGGCTTCATTACATCTCCCCAGAACTGCCTCTGTAGCGAATAATGCAAATACAGCCTGTCTGCAAATAATCTTTTGTTGCAAAGTATTCCTACCTCAGGTTTTTGTGCAACGGACAATTTATAACCCCCCTCCAGCCACTACTTAATTTTTTTTTTTTTTTTTTTGATGCAGGTGTCTGAAAATTGCTTTTCCATTTGGCACATGGTCAGCTCTGCAGGGATATTACATACATAGTCTCAGAAATGATACACCGGCAATCTGTTTTTTATTGGAATACAGGGAAAAAGACAAGTGTTTCTTACTGGTATAAAATTGTTTCATCTCGAAATTCTTCTTCGATTGAGTTACATTATGAGATGTAATCACCTGTCTGCTTGCTGCTTCAGAACCAGGTCTGTTTTTAGGTCAGTGCTGTTCGAGGTTCATAAAATGATCTCATAAAGTAATGTTTATATTCGAGGCATGGAATAGTTCTCCAAACCTTATCAGTCGTGGCTTTGCTGATATATTTACACAATAAAGGAGCTGTGTAGTAGTTGCGGTGTAGTGATTTATGTGCTGCTGGATTTCATTTCATTAGTGTTAAATTAGTCAGAATGCAGGGAACTAATGGATAGTTGTTCAGAAATAAAACCCTGTTTTAGCAAAAAAAATAAAAAAATCTTGCATTTTGCTTAAGGCCCCCATACACTGACAGATTAAGTCGGCGGTGTATGGGGCGCTCCGACGGGCTTCCCCGATCGATATCTGTCGATATAAGTCGGCCAGATGTCGATCGTGCGGGTTTAAAAATCCCATCGAAATGAGGACTGCATCGGTTCGTTGATGCTGCTCTCGATCCACCCGTCCATATTTTTGTTGTTGTTATTCAACTGTTGGGCCGTAGGGCCCACGATCGGATCAGCCCGATACCGCCCACCTCAAGGTCGACTTATCGGGGAGAGATCTGCTTGTTTGGCGACATTGCCAAATAAGTGGATCTCCCTATGTATGGCCAGCTTTTTGTGTGTTTTTTTCCCTTGTATATGTTAAGGTGACCTTACAGATTTAAACTGCGGATTTAAGCTGCTGATTTCAGGTCCTTTAGACTGACTCAGCAGCTTATTTGCGGCCACCCGACCAATATCTGGCCGAAAATTGGCCAGATGTCAACCAGGCAAGTTTGATTTTTCCTGACGGATCGAGGGCCATATCGGCTCATCGACGACAGCTCCTTATCCCACCGTTGTAACCAATTGTTTGTCCCTAGGACCCAAAAGTCTTTGAGACTGTCTGCCGTGATGAGTGTCATTTGACAGCCTCTACTACTTGTTTCTAGGAGTGTGAGGCAGTCAGTGGCTGTAAAATGCAGCTTCAGACTAAGCATGAAGTTTGCTTCTGTAGTGGTTGTATGGACATTCATCTACTACACTAATCCCAAGCTTTAACCACCACTAAAATGCATAGTCCAAAGGCAAAGGGTTCTTGTGTGCACAACTTCTACAATGAATTTTAGGTGCTTTTACTAAGTGGGGGTCAACATTTTTGCCTCTGTGATACAACATGATCTCTGTTCTCTTTGCCAGTTATTTTGCTATACATCTAACCGGTGGCTTTTTATGGTCTTGGTGCTGGACAATGAGTGATTAACCATAAAAGTCTATGAAGATTCTCATTCATCCAGGTCATGGTATATCTGTAGAACTAAGACAAATCAACTGGACTTTGTGTTTTTTTTCCCTTTATGTTTCACTAGTCATCCAACTGGCTTTCTCAATTCAGAATAACTTCAGTTATTCTGAATTGTGAAAGCCAGTTGGATGACTGGTGAAACATCTTCAAGGAAAAAATCACATCAAGTCCAGTTGATTTGACTTATTTTTACAGATAACTTTAATGGTCCACATGGACTCAAAGTCTATTATTGTACACTGGACTGGTGATCACAACAATCCTGATTGTGGACACTGTTGAGCATGCATAATTCACAGTGAATGTTTTTCATTGGGATGATGATGGTGGTTGCTCAGCATTCGTAAACTTCCAAAGGCTCTTGGAAGACGAGAGTCATCTTTACTTTCTTATTAAACAGAGGTTAATAGTTTTCCCCTCCCAAGTTCGTAATAGTAAGAATAAGCTATTCTCCTCCTGTAAAGCAAATGCTGGGGTCACAGTACAACTGCAGTCTTTTGATAAAAGAATCAAATCTTTTTTTTTTTTTTTTCTTTTCCTAAAGCAAAGCTTTTTTTGTAACTGCATAACCCGTTGCCATGGCGATGCGAGCAGTAGTGATTTGAAGCTATTGCTGTTGATTCTTAATTCTTTTACATCAAACTGTTTCAGACATCTGCATTCGGGGGTGGTTCATTTCAGCACTTCCATTTCATAGGCTCATTTAGTTTTGAGGTATAATTAAACCTAAACGATCGGGCTTCTTCAAATGGGATTTTGAGGTACTGGCAAAACGAAATAGTACACTATGATGTGACTAATCTTTCTTTTACTGCTTCAAAAATTTGCCTTAAAGGGGACCTGTCGACCTTAGAAATAATTCTAAATTCTATTTTACAATGTTAAGTCAAGCAAAATAAACTTCACTTACACTATATAAATTATTTAAATCTTGTCTTGGAATTCGTAATCACATCATGCAGATGGCCACCATTTTGTGGACACTGCTATTAAAGGGGTTGTTCACCTTCCAAACACTTTTTTCAGTTCAGTTGTTTTCAGATTGTTCACCAGAAATAAAGACTTTTTTCAATTACTTTCCATTATTTATTTTTTACTGGTTTTTCCAAAATATAAGTTTAAAGTTGAATGTTCATGTCTCTGGTGTTTGAGTCTGGCAGCTCAGTAATTCAGGTGCAGACTCTAAACTGTTACAGTTTTGCAACATTTAGTTGATACATTTCTCAGCAGCATCTCTGGAGTATTAGTAACTGTTGTATCAATTCTAACAGCTGCCTGTAGTGAAACCCAGAGATTCTGCTCAGCAGGGACAAAGATAAGAAATGTATCAACTAAATGTATCCATTTAGAACAGTTTACAGGGTCGGCGACCCCCCCTCCCAGAGCTGCTTTAGAAGGTAAAAAAAGACTCTTTACACTTCAATATTAGAAAAATGGTGACACATAGAAAATAGAAATTAATTGGAAAAAGTCGTTATTCCTGGTGATCTATTGGAAAACAACTAGTTGTTTGAAGGTGAACAACCCCTATTAGGAAAGTTTTGCATTATGCCAAAATAGTGTTAATTCGCCAGAACAGGGCACCTGATGCCAAAGCCCATGCACTGGCGTCACAATTAGATGGTGAGGAGGGAGGGGGAATGTGGGGAGTGCAGAATCAAAAGTGAAAGTAATTGCCTGCCCACCTCTCTTCCTAAAGGTGGCCATACATGTAGAGATCCGCTCGTTTGCCGATTTCGCCAGATGAGCAGATCTCTCTCCGATATGCCCACTTTGGGGTGGGCGATATTGGGCTGATCCAATCGTGGGCCCTAATGCTGCCAATATGGGTGGTCAAATCGCGAGACCACATCTACGAACAGATGCAGCTGCAATCCGACAGGATTTTTAACCCAGCCTGATCGACATCTGGCCAACTTTCGGCTGGATATGGATCCGGGAAGCCCGTCGGAGGGCCGCATGCACGGGCCGATAAACTGTAGGCAGCTTTTATTGGCCCGTGTATGACCAGCTTTAGCTACATGCTACACAGGTTGCACTCCTATCATATCAGTCTAATAATATAGCCGGCACTTTGAAGCCGAATAATGCCCATTCATTAACATTTGGCAAGTGTTATCCATAGCAACCAGTCAGAGATTAACCAAGATGACTAGTTGCAGTAGGTTACTGACCAGCAGAAGATTTGGCCACGGTTAGCAAATGAGCCTTAGTGTCTCATGATTCCCCAACTATTCACCTAGGACCAGTGAGGTTTTTTTTTTTTTTTTTTTAAATGGGCCTTCGGGTACTTGGATGGCTTTGGATCACAATGGCGGCATCTTTCCTGCAGTCCCCAGTGTCCGTTGTGGTACTCTATACTTGGCCCGTGCAGTGTATGCATGTCAAGCTAAATGAAAAAACAAAATTGTATTACATTTGCAGATTCTCTGTCATGTTTAAATCTATTTTAATTGCTATCAGAGTGATAAATACAAATAGAAGCTGCATACAGTAACTGATGCAGGTGCTTAGGGTTGTTCACCTTTATGTTAATTTTTAGTAATTTCTAGTCAACCTTTAAATTGGTCTACATTTTTTCTTTTTTATAGTTTCTGAATTATTGCCTTCTTCTTATTCTTTCCAGCTTTCAAACGGGGTCACTGCTCCCATCTAAAAAACAAATGCTCTGCAAGGCTACAAATGTATTGTTTTATTACTTATCTTTCTATTCAGGCCTTTCCTATGCATTTTCCAGTTTCTCATTCAGATCAGGTTTCTAGGGTAACGTGGACCCTAGCAACCAGATTGCTGAAATTGTCAACTGGAGAGCTGCTGAATAAAAAGCTAAATAACGCAAAAAACGCAAATAATAAAAAATTAAAACCAATTACAAATATCACTCTCTGCATCATACTAGAAGTTAATTTAAAGCTGAATAAACCCTTTAACATTTTGGGAGAGGTGGAGACCCTTTAAAAGGGTAATATGTTAATGGACGTTAAATGGGTTAAGCACCAGCATCTATGTTATTGTGTGCAGTTACTTTTTGTATTTTTCAGTTTAACAACTTAGGCCTAAAGCTGGCCATAGACGCAAAAATCTGATTGTACGAATCGAGGATTTTTTCAGACTGTTTGTGGAGAGTCCCGTCATTTTTCGTACGGCGGAGATCGGTCGTTTGGTCGATCGGACAGGTTAAAAGATTTCTGTCGGCTGCGGGTAATATCTCTCTAATATCTATGCGTGTATTGCCGATCGTACAATCAAGACGGTCACTAGCTTTTGGTCAGACATAACTTTCGTACGATTGCTGTCAGGGGCAGAACATTGGCTGATCTGTTCTTTTCTACTTTATTTGATCGGAATGGTTAGTGGCAGGTCGGGAGATGGAAAAGTCCGATCGTACGATGATCCGTACGATCGGATCTTTGCGTCTATGGCCAGCTTAAGCTGAGGCCACACAGAGTTTAGTAGCTGCTGAATGTAGCTAGCTTCAATTAGAAAGTGAACTATTATTCCCGTTATTTATAGCCTGTAACAAGTCACAACTACTAATGCCACTTCGATGTTACAGATTGAAAAAGAACACCGGCGCAATAGTCGCTGGTGTTCTGGTGTCACAAATCTGTATCCTTTGGGAGAAATTGCATTTGGACTGCAGAATTCACACGTAGCCTCAATCTGCTGTGACTACCGTGTTCAGGCAAATTAGAATATGTTCCCCTTTGTATTCCTTTCTGGCCGTGACACATTTATTGCTTAGAAATAGCAAAGGTCATTTCTAAAATTGGCGGTGGATGCGCCCAATCTAATTCCTGCGGTATTTCTCCCAGTTGTGACTGCGCATTACAATTTGTCCGTGATTATGCTAAGTGATTTAGACATTCTGACAATTACCATACAGAAACGCTCCACACAAACACCGCTTCCAAACATATATTTCCCATTTTTAGAATGTCAGATTATGCGAAGTCATTCTTTCTCGGATAAATGATAATGGAGGCTTAGCTGTACATACAATCTGTATTCATAACCCTGGCTACTAGGGAAAATTGCTTTCTGTGCTTTGCAAAACAGGTCACTTAACCATGTCTACCTTTTTTATTGTTCCTGTCTGGCAGTAATTGTGCTGTCCATTTAAAGGGCAAATGTTCCTCCCCATTGCCCCTTTGTATCTAATATAGGTCTTGAGGGTATAGATTTGTAAAGGCACCTCCTTATTCCTTATAGTCTTTTTTTTTTTTTTTTTTTTTTTTTTTTAATTACCTTCTTTTATTCAAGATTCTCGTACTCAGCCACCTGGTGGACTCCACGGCCCCAAGCCTGCTTGAGATCTGTGGAGGGATGTTTGTGGCAGCTGCAAATTTCCAGCAGTAAGGAAAGGTAGAGATGTAATGGGAGAATGGCGTACGGTGGAGTCCTGCAGCGGGTCGGATACCCGCCAGTTACCCAGCAAAAACCTGCGGTACTCTGCGGGCAGAAGTTCCGGGTGGGTATAGACGTGGGTTCGCCGGTTCTGCGGGTCCTATCAATAGCGTTTTTTACTCCTTTTTTTTATGGTCATGCCTTCGTCCATGATGTCACTTCCGGTTTGCAATGACTTGATGGTCAGCAGGTTGCGGGTCCGGGTTGCGGATAAGGTACTTGCGGGTCGGGTAGCGGGTCCAAGCGGGTAAGAATGCGGGTCCGGGTTGCGGGTATGGGTCGGGTACTGGTTCCAAAAAATGGGACGCACACAGGACTCTAGCGTATGGGATGGGCATGATGGCCACTGTAGTACTGATGGGCCTCTGCACTGTTCATTTATACTGTAATTATGTCTGGGTTACCGATATGTTTTGGTAAAATGGGTAACAACCCCCCACCCCTGTGTTACGTGCGGCAGGCTAGTAGGGACACGCCAGTTGAAGCTTTGCCCAGGGCACACCAAGAACTTTAGACAGCTCTGCTTGGTAATGACACATGAATTTGTTAGGGAAGTGCAAACCTAAGGCTATAGGTCCTGGAGCCCAGGGAGCAGCTGATTTATGAAATAATGAAAATGCATTGTTCCCAATAGATTTGCCTGTTTTAGGCAAGGGGCTGCAAAACTGACACTAGTCTGTGTGCATGTTGTAGATTAGATGTATAAAATCTATAACATCTGGCGTAGAATAAATAAGGTAAAACTGGATCAATTCCATGTTATATAACAGCTATTTAATGTAGCCACTGGCATTTTTCTCTTCATTTTAACTGGAAGTTGAGTTTCAGTGACAGCTGGACAGCTTTAGAATTTATTAGAAATACTGAGGCTAACATTGACCAGGATACGACCATCACCAAACACGGTGTTCCCATGTTCAGGTCTGGACTGAGAATTAAAATAGGCCCTGGCATTTCAGGTACACAGGCCCAAACAGCCCACTAAATAGAGACTATCTATGCACCTTACAGCAGCCCCTCTGGCATTTGCAGCCAGTCCGGGCCTGCCCATCTTATTGAACCAATTAATGGCCCTTTGGATAAGTTCTAGGGGGTGCATTAATGCAATTTAGCAATTTCTTCTTAGACATGCACCAAGACCCTAACTTGATTTGGGCTTTAACTGATCTGTGTCAGTCTTATGGTTTGACCAGACCCATTTATTTGCCAGTTTATGTATAGTGAGGTATACCAGAGCTAAAAAAAAATACATTTTACCATCCTAAAATGACATATACACAGTGTATGCATATGCAATATTTTTAAAATATGTCTTAAAGGAATTGTTCAGTGTAAAATTAAAAACTGGGTAAATAGATCGGCTGTGCAAAATAAAAAATGTTTCTAATATAGTTAGTTAGCCAAAAATGTAATGTATAAAGGCTGGAGTGACTGGATGTATAACTTGTCAGTCAAAACACTACTTCCTGCTTTTCAGCTCTCTTGGTTTACACTGACTGGTTGCCCTGGTTACCAGGCAGTAACCAATCAGAGACTTGAGGGGGGGCCACATGGGTCATATCTGTTGCTTTTGAATCTGAGCTGAATGCTGAGGATCAATTACAAACTCACTGAACAGAAATGTACCATGTGGCCCCCCTTAAAGTCGCTGATTAACTCAGAGTTAGAGAGCTGAAAAGCAGGAAGTTGGATTCTGGCTGTTTTATTAGACATCTGTTCACTCCAGCCTTTATATATTACACTTTTGGCTAACTAACTATATTAGAAACATTTTTTATTTTGCACATACTATCTATTTATCCAGTTTTTATTTTCACACTGAACTATTCCTTTAAACCAGCAGAAAATGTTTATAAGTTACCTGCTTGTATAAAATATGGCTTTATTTAGGTGGCTACTCTGTTCCTTAATTGGAAAGAAAATCTCATAGATGCAACGCAGACACCTTTATCTGAAATCTCGCTTTGTTTACCTAAATTCTGTCACCGTGGCTAATTAGGTGCTGGAGAAGCTGCTTTACTTTAATTTCTTCTTTATTTAGCAGTATCTGATTGCTTTATTTTCACATTAACACCCGAAGCCGGGGGATTGCTCCTTGAAATGGCTTTGCCCACGATTCCGCGGGTAGATAATAGTTTATTGACCTGCGCCGGTTTCAGAGGTTGAAGATGGAATATGTGACCAGAATGAACAAATGCTGATTTAGATGCTGAAGTTATTATGATAGGCAGCCAATAGGACACAATGTTCTTTGAAGCTGATTGCTATTCCAAAGAAGGTGTTTGTTTGCTTGACCTCTGTGTGTTATTTGATAAGACATCAGATATATATATTGTTTGATAGTCCTTGCAGGGCTTTACAAAATACATTGCTGCTTCACAGAAGAATGAGCTGCAAAATCTAATTTATCAGATGTATTTTGGAGACTTCAGAAGACAAGCCTAGAAAATGAGACATAAAACAGCAGCACGTACTGCCGTGGCTTTAAGGTGCCCTTAGGCTGGCAGATATCGGGTGCTGATTTGGTTACTCTTGACATAAGTGACAGCTGGAAGTTGACATTAGTGGTGCTTGAGCAGGAACTGCCTTTTCTGAGAAATGGTGTGGGCCAGTGAGGCCAGTAACAAAACTAGTACTAGAGCCACAGGTCTCCAGATACTCCACTGATGGTTAAAGGAGAAGTAAAGCTACCGAGGCAGTTCATTGCCAATAGATTAGCCACAATAGTGCAAGCTATAACACTGCAGAATGCTTTACCATACCTGAGTAAATGGCTCAAGAAATTCTAACTGTTTGTTTAGGATAGCAGCTGCCATATTAGCTTGGTGTGACATCATTTCCTGCCTGAGTCTCTTCCTACTCACTCATAGCTATGGGTTCAGATTACAGCAAGGAGCAGGGGGAGGCAGAGGGAGAGAGCATGAAACTGAGCATGCTCAAGCCCTAGCCCTGGAGGTTCAAGCTGAAAACAGGAAGTCTGTTACAGAAGCTCATGTATACACAATAAAAGGAAAGAAATGCTGCGTTTCATTTGACCGGAGAGTCAGAGCAAAATTACTTTGATCTACTGGTCTATTTATATAGACCCTACTAATAAAGCTTACTTTATTTTAGCCTTTCCTTCTCCTTTAAGGGGGCATAAGCTCAGTGAACAGGGTTTGTGCTGAACACACTTTTTGCTTATTGCTCTAATTATCAAAAATATATATGACGTAAAATATTTATTTTCAATAATAGGGGTTGGTGGAGGCATTGTAGATGAAATTATTCATGCGTATTATTGATGTTGCTGTGGAAAACTTCAGTGCTTGAATTAACGTGTTCACACTGTTTGAAAACACCCACATTTTTCCGATACAAGTAGCTGAAATGAAACTTGTCTGTTGCCCAGCTTGTTCTCGCCTCAAAACTACTGACTAATGATTAGAAAAGGGAATTCCAATTTCAGAGCAAACAGGTTGAGGTCATTCCATGCACTGACATGGCCGAGCACTGAAAGACCCTAAATATGGTCACACATATATTGTTCATAAGCTCATAGATAAAATCTGCCAGGGTATTAACCCCTCTGAGAATAACTGATCGGACATTTTTGTTTTGGTTATAAGTACGACGACAAAACTTGATTCCTGACCCAAGAATTACACATTTCATGCAACTAAGCTTACAATGATGAAAAACTGATTTTTTTTTAATTGGTGAATTGTTTATTAAGCATCATAGTCAACCAGAGACAGACTCCAGATCCACCTACCTCTGTGTAAATGTACATATATATCAAATCATGTGGTTTTACACAAAGAATCTCCACCATACAGATGGAGTTAACCTCCATAGATCTAGTCAACCTGCATATAGAACATTAATCATGTACGTGAGAACTGCTGTAGAGGATTGTTTGTGGAAAAGATTTGTCATTAGACAGGCCATGCTTGCAAAGACAGCAGTCAGATTTTCATTTAGAGCAACATCATTTGTAAAGATCATACAATTGCTTTGCCATACAGATATTTTTATACCACTGAAATATTCAAATTTGTAGGGTCACAGATACAACTGTGGCATTATAATATGTAGGTAGAATGTTTGTTTTAAAGAAGAAAAAAAGGTTGTGCATCAAGTCCCCTGTATCTAATAGAAGGCCTAAGTCTGTATCCGATCACTGAACTATTTTTTTTTTTCTCCTGTACTGCCCTCTGTTATTTATCACTATAAACGCTCCATTGCGGTTGCCATTTTCTTTTAAGTTACATCATCAATATGGCCTTGCTGAGTGATTTGTGTATGAGCGAACATTGCAACTTCTCATTTGACCCAATCGCTGAAGGGAGGATTTTGCTGCATCAGTGTATGCCAGCGTTCCCTCTCAAACTGTGCTTGCAAATTTTAATTATGCCTATGCGATGCCTTAATCTTCTATGTACTGTGCGTGCTACTTGGTCTTGAATAAATTGAATGGCACTGATGTCCACAATAGATGTAAGCCTTAAAGCCCCTTTACACGGGCTGATAAAAGCTGGCGGCAGACCGAAACGGCAGCTTATTGGCCTGTGTGTGGGGCCATCCGATGGGCCTCCCCGATCCATATTTGATCTCGATCGGGCAGCTTAAAAAATCCCGCCTGTATCAGATACATTATGATCTGATGATTGGGCCCTAGGGCCCACGATCAGATCAGCCTGACATCGCCCACTTCAATGTGGGCATATCTGGGAGAGATCCGCGACATCACCAAACGAGCGGGTACTCTACGTCTATGGCCACCTTAACAATAGAGGAAAACTATAAACAAGCCTTTCCTTATCGTTTAAAGAGGACCATAAACAGGTCAATGTAGTCTAATGTCTAAGGTGCAAGGAATAAAATTGTTATAGGTGCCCTCTGAAGCCATCCAGTCATGGCAAATGATTTGGCAAAACAACAGTGTCTACCCTAAAGCCGAGTATATCTGAAACATTTCTCCGCAGATGCATATGACTGAAATCCTAAATTTGTTTTAGGGGGGAGTAAAATGCATCTTGGAACCCCTGCTTCTGTCCTGTTACCAGTGGGTTAGAAAGGCAAATCTAAAGGTAACAGACTATTTTTTCCACTTATATTTAGTTCTACAGAGCAGTATATAAGTCTATAAGATAGTTATTATTTTGTTCCCTTTCCTATTAAAGTATTCTCTAAATTAGTGGTCCCCAACCAATGGCTCCTGAGCAACATGTTCCTTCCAATGGCTTCAAAACAGGTGCTTATTTTTTATTCCTGGCTTGGAGGCAAATTTTTGGTTGCATAAAAACGAGGTTTATGGCGAATCAGAGCATTCAGTAGGCTACCACATTGCCAATCATAGCCCTTATTTGGCATCCCCAAGAACTTAGTCATGCTTGTGTTGTTCCCCAACTCTCTTTGCATTTGAATGTAGCTCTCGGGTAAAAAAAGGTTGGGGATCCCTGCTCTATATCTTTTAGATTGTATGCTTTATTGATTGTATGTTATCTGCGTGTTCAGTATATACACCCATTTATTGTATAGCACTTCAGAATTTGATACATATACATGTAGCTATATAAAATCAGTCATACTTGCATATATCCCTTTTATGAGGAAGTATGATTCCACCACACCTGGACGTTGTATTTTCAAGTGTTTATTCTCCCATTATAAATTATTACCGTCCACGCTTTACTACGCCCTCGCCCCGTCTTTTTTATCATCTGACCAGCTGTTTTCTTTACCACATAGTAATTACTGTCCTCGCTGGTTGCCCATCAGTGATACTGAGAAGGATCTCCGTGCCTCCTGACCTTTAAGAAGAGCACCGTTAACATTATGTTTGCATCACTCTGCAAAGTTCAGTGATTAAGCTGTGATTATTGGCCATTTAATGATGGAACAGTCCAACTATGAGTAAATATATCAGTTGCTAATTATGGCATTTGACGTGGTTGGCAACCTTTGCCGTCAGAGACATGAATGGATGGTGGTGGGCTGGAGGAAAATACTGGATATTGCTGCAATTGTTTTGTTCAGATGTTCACATGAATGTTCAAAGCTTGTGTCCAAATTAATACATAAAGGACATTGAAATCCTACTTTACAGGGTGCCCAATGTTAGCAACCTGCTCAATTCACAAGGGGATGCCTAAGGGATACTGCCCAGGTAGAATTTAGCCCAATGTTGATAAATGAGCTCAGTTAATTGCTAGAAACTGCTACTTCACATCTCTTAAAGGTATCTAGGTATGCTCATAATTCGCTATTTTGGGATTCAGCTGAATCAGCTGAAAACGGAACCAAATCTGGACCCTAATTTGCATATTTAAATTAGGGCCCGGAAGATTCAAAGAGAATTTTTTTATTTTTTTTTATTTTTTTTAGATAATGTTTGGTCAGGCACTTGTATTTGGTTGAATCCAAATCTTGCTGAAAAAGGCAGAATCTTGGCTGAACCTGAACCAAATCCTGGATTCAGAGCATCCCTAAAGGAAATCCTAATTCACACAGAAAATGTTATGTGCCCCCTTCATAAATTAAAATTCTAGGTTTCTTCTCAAGGCTTCATAAAAAGTGCCGTTCCACCATCTTTGCTGTCTTTCCCAGGCATCAACAGATCAGGGATTCATTTACAACCTCCTGGGTAGTGTGCAAAGTACAAAACAAATGCAATGTGCCTGCACTTTTTCACACTTTATCCAGGAGTTGTGTGGGATGGTACATGGTACACCCCACCTGTTCTTTAGACCAAATATGCTATCAAAAAACCCAGTAGGATTGTTTTGCTACCAACATGGATTTATACATCTTAGTTACCATCAAACACTGTTTTATTCGTACAGTGAAGAAGCAATTTAGTTGAAAACTTAAAGGGGTTCTTCACCTTTAAATTCACTTTTAGTATGATGTAGAGAGTAATATTCGGAGACATTTTGCAATTGGTTTTAAAAAAAATTTTTTATTTGATTTCTATAGGTCACTATGGGGAACGTTATTGCCATATTTCTGACATTTCTGGAAAAATTATCCTCTGGTGTGTTTTTTTTAAAATTTTTTTAGAATGTCTTTATTTGCAACTAAAACATATTGATAAACAAAATTGAATGCCATATAATATCATTTATCTGTCAAAAGGAAGTAGATCCTCTGTTTTATATATTAATACATCACA
Source organism: Xenopus laevis (assembly GCF_017654675.1). NCBI lineage: Eukaryota > Metazoa > Chordata > Amphibia > Anura > Pipidae > Xenopus > Xenopus laevis. Next base: position 20,564,427 of record NC_054383.1, read on the forward strand.
CCTGGTGGCTTCTCTGCCTGTGGAGAAATGACTGAAGGCCCCGTTCCGTTTGCACATAATGTGCCGTTAGGTTGCTAGTGATAACACAGGAATGGCGGCAGCTGGTGAATAACACAGGGCACTGCACGATGGGGAGGATACTGCACATAGATTAAAAAGTAGGGATGCACCAAATCCAGGAATCAGTTTGGGATTCGGCCTTTTTCAGCAGGATTCGGCCGAATCCTTCTGCCTGGGTGAACCGAATCCTAATTTGCATATGCAAATTAGGGGCGGGAGGGAAATCGTGTTACTTTTTGTCACAAAACAAGAAAGCAAAAAATGTTTTCCCCTTCCCACCCCTAATTTGCATATGCAAATTAGAATTAATCTTCGGTATTTGCCCAAATCTTTCGCGAAGGATTCAGGGGTTCGGCCGAATCCAAAATAGTGTATTCAGTGCATCCCTATTAGAAAGTTTAAAATGGGACTTTAGTAGGTATAGGTGAAATATATTAAGCAGATGTATGATGGTTCAGAGGGGCCCTTAGATTTTTTTCCATCAGTGAGTGGGCATCTGCTGCTAGAGAAATCTTTTTTCAGCAGCTGTGAACACAAAGGGCCCTGGGTGAGGAAATTTCCCATATGTGATTCTGACACAAAAGGCAAGGTCACACAGGGCGTTTTTACATTTTTAATCGTAGATACACCAATGAAAACCACACACACACACACACAATGTGTTTTTTAGCCAGTAGCTTTCTTTTCCCAACATGCATTTCTGTTTTTTTCTCGTTCATTGAGAAAGACATCGCTGAAGAATTTTAGTAAACTTTTGTGAAAGTCGAAAAAGTTATTTACATGCATAATGTAGCCATCATACAATGGCGCAAATACATATATGTGCAATCCATCTTGCGAGCGTTTGGCCACCATATTCAAAATGCGTGGCGTATTTTAGAAAGCGTATTTTTAAACCTGCAGATCCTATAGAGTTCAATAATATGGCATTTCCTTGGCGTTTCTGCTGAAAAACGCAAATATTGGCGTTGTGGGGTCAGATGTTGGTTTGCAAACACCCTTTGGGAATAATTATAGTACGTATTCCATTATTTTCAGCAGGGCTTCATTTTGTGCCTATTTACGCTCAGGTACGTGGTTTTAAAAGCTCAATGTAAAAAACACCTTGACCTTGCCCTTAAATCACAATCATTCATAGTAAAACTGAACAATATTAGAAGTAGCAGGAAAAGAAGAGGAGTTCTGATTGAACTTGTAATTAATAAAAATAAGGGAATTTAGATGACCTAAAATAAAGAGAGCTGTCATAACTTCGGCCTTGCAGCTCTGTGTTCGATATATAATATTCAATATATTATAGATGTCTTCCCTGTATCTGCGAGCGTTTTGTCTGGGAGCTCTGATTTTCTCACTTACTCCAAAAACATACAGGCAGGTCAGTTGAATCCTGATAAAATTGACCTTAGCTATCTGTGATGTTGACCTTAGGCTACAGACCCCTCTGATCAGGACCACACTTTTCTGTATTTGCACCCAGAGTCATTGCTTTGACCTGGGTGCAGAAACACTTAGTGGATTTTAACTGCATTATGATGCACTAATCCACTCCATGTGTCTGCACTCATTGCCGACACAGTGACTCTGGGTATAGGACCCAGAGAAAGCAAATGGCTGCAGATCGACTGACTGCCCCGTGTGGTAGTGATGTGTGGGGTCGGCAGGATCGGGCCGACCTCGCACTCCTCTTCACAGGTGGCCACCTTGCACTGCCGGCTTCTGGGTTCTTCTTTTATAGATGCTGTGCCTGCTCTCCCAGGCTCTTTTTTAACGTCATCTGTGGGACAGGTCAGCGTGGGTCTATAAAAGGAAGCTGATAGACGGATGAAGGCGGACACGAATGGTGAACAATATAATGTGCAAAGCACCCAAAATTCCAATGAGTGCTATAGGCTAAAGAGGAATATTTGGAGCTATTATACAATTTAACATACAATTTAACAATATTATGTACACAAATGTCCCTATAAAAAAGGCTATAACTTTTTTTATGTGTATGGGGATGATTATTTGCCATATTGCAGGAAAATAATGGAGTTCTACAAAGGCTTCTGGTGAGCCGGCCAGTTGGATTCCTCTGAAACTAATACAGTAGATGTTTAAAGGGCACATGTCACCTGAAATTGTTTCCCCCACAAGTAATGTGGGCTAATAGAGCCTGCACTCCGGTAGGGGGAAGAATTAGTTAATGACGCAGGTGCATAATGAGCAAGCAGGAGACTCACTCATTAGGTACATGCACTCTAAACAACATGGCAGCTCACACCAGGAGCTCCCTCCCAGGGTGTGTGGCCTAGTTTTTGTTAAAAAACAAACAAAACAAAAACTCTATTAGCCTGTCCCCCTTGTGGAGGAAACAATTTCAGATGACAGCTACAAAATAAAAAAAAGAAAAGTCTGCAGTTCCATGCGGGTGGGGGGAGCAGGAAGAATGGCTCAACCCGACACCCACAAAAGGGGGCGCGAGGTCGGCCTGAACCCGCCTGATCCGCCTGCATGGGTAAAAATCTCAGGCCCCAAACTATGTAAATAAAATTAGGTAAAGCCCATTTTTAGTATACATCTTATTTTGTGTGTATTGGTTCAGCTTGTATACACAGCTTGTTTTTGAGAAGCGAAACCGTGTTTGTTTACACTGGAGGGAAAGGGTTTTTTTTTGGGGGTTTTTTTGTAGCATAACATAAAAAGCATTCTTATTTATTTCTGTAATTTGAGACCAGCTTACTGCCTTACATTCCTCCTCTTTCTAAGAGCACTTGAACCATTCAGTTATATATTTATTCTTGCCTCTCTCCGACCAAGAATCCCAGTCAAGTGGTCCTTGGAGCGAAGACTAATGAGTCTGAACCGGGAACATTTTTCTAATAGTATTGCTTTACAAGTTTCCTGCTGTAGATACTGCAGTGATGTATCCGCATAGCAGTTATCAACGCTTAGATGTGCTTGCGTGTGCAGTGTTTGTCATACAAGTGTGCCAGCCCCATTCTGCTTGTTCTAGTCACACTTTTATTTACTGACATTCCTATTCTTTTATTTTACTACTTCAAGTTAATTTAGTTATTGAAAATAATGAACACAGATCAGTGAATTTAAAGGGCAAGGACAGCCCCCATTTGGGGGGTGGGATGTGCAAATATGTTAGAAATTGCCAACCCCTGGATCAAAGACAAAAGTAATGCAGTGTATCACTTACATTTCTTGTGCATGTGCTGCAGAGTGTTTTTTTTTTGGATTCCACATTACTGCACATGTACATGGTCCAAGTTAAGTAAACTTATACACAAAATACAATTGCCCTTTGTTGATGAGGAATGGCCGTGTTTGGAATTCAAAAATGTATTGGAGCAGGCAGCCAGAATCCCTAGCAATCACATTTTGATCTGTTGCTGAAACTTGATATAGTATCTGAGTGTGGATTACTTTAGGCATTGTATACTGCCACTGAATGACTTTAAAGGAATTGTTCAGTGTAAAAATAAAAACTGTGTAAATAGATAGGTTGTGCAAAATAAAAAATGTTTCTAATATAGTTAGCCAAAAATGTAATGTATAAAGGCTTGAGTGATTTGATGTATAACATGTCAGTCAGAACACTACTTCCTGCTTTTCAGCTCTCTTGGTATACACTGACTGATTACCCTGGCTACCAGGCAGTAACCAATCAGAGACTTGAGGGGGTGCCACATGGGTCATATCTGTTGCTTTTGAATCTGAGCTGAATGCTGAGGATCAATTACAAACTCACTGAACAGAAATGTCCCATGTGGCCCCCCTTCAAGTCACTGACCAACTCCGAGTTATAGAGCTGAAAAGCAGGAAGTTGGATTCTGCCTGTTTTATTAGACATCTGTTCACTCCAGCCTTTATATATTACATTTTTGGCTAACTAACTATATTAGAAACATTTTTTATTTTCTACAGCCTATCTATTTACACAGTTTTTATTTTTACACTGAACTGTTCCTTTAAGGGCGATGGCATACAAGACGTTTGGTGGCCCGTGCTAAATCTTCAGGTTACAACAGCATCGGACTGGGGGTCTCGGGTCCCACTGGGACTGCTGCCGTAGTCACAAAGTCCACTCTGGCCACTAGGGTTGCCACCTTTACTGGAAAAAAATAACTGCCTTTCTATGTACAGTATTTCTTTTTTCCCTTTTAATAACATTGGGATGAGCCATTATTTTTACCGGTCAGGACCGTAAAATCCCGGCCAGGTGGCAACCATACTGGTCACCCGCAAAAAGCTGCAACCCTCTTCTCGCACCCCAGCGCATACCTTTTTCTTCTCATGGCCATGATGGTGACTGTGTAGGGCAGTCGGGGCAGAGGTAATCTCTTCATACAGGGAGTGGGTCTGGACCAGGGCCCACTGGGTTTTTTCCCAGGGTCCTGCCGGCCCAGTCCGACCCTGGGTTATAAAACATCCGAAGATAGTTTTTCATTGGTGACTGTGAATCACTTGCAGCAAAACACTTGTATTGAGTAAATGGCAGAAAATGGTATAATATGGAATTTAAATGTTACAAAACTTAAAAAACATTCTTTGATTTTCTTAATATCAGTGTTTTATACTGGCATTTGTGCTATCCAGTCCTACAGTTATATCACTTCTTTATACGCTCACCAAATGTGTTCTATGGTTCAGGTGCCCATGCCCAGAACCCGCAGCCTGTAACATCCCACATACAGTTTCAGTTGGGTCACTCGCTGCTCTCCAAGGGCGGTGCTGCGCCCTGAACCCATAGAAGAGAGTCCACCGAAATCAAACTGTGGATATGCACTTGCCAGAACTCCTAGATGCGGTTAATTCAACAAAGCTTTCTTTCACATTAAACTTGTACACCTTTAAATGGCAGAAAATGCAGAGGGAGGCCATTTCTGCTGCTTCAGCGAAACAGATGCCAATCATTTTTCCATCTGTTTGGTATCTTCAATAGTTTTGCCTCACACTGGAGTATATGTAGTGTTGGTGACACAAAGTTTACGGTGTGCCATTGCCCTAAAGCCTGACTGCTGAACAACTGGACACATGTCTCAATTGGAGTCGGACAAAACTGTTGGATGTTTATAGCGTGGGGGCAGAATGTTTGCCAAATGTGCATCTGCAAATTGATTTTACTGTTAAACCCCAATGCTTGCAAAATTTGACCTAGTGGCCAAATATGCAGGTCTGAGGCCAACTGGGTCATAAATGTTGAGGGCCAAAACAAACAAAAGGGCACCAATGCCAGTGTTGATGATCAGTTAATTAATATCGTCATCAGGTTCATTAGGGAGAACACAAGTATACATCAGGCCTGTTTAAATGAGAGTTTCCCTAATTGGCTGACATCTAAGTGTGGCCAGCTATAGCAGTCATTAACTTGCCTTGTGATGAATACTTAAATATATTAGTAGTACCCTGGTGTTAAATCTAAGCTGATGTGACTGGAAAAAACTGGTGCTCACTCGTTCTTAGATTAAAACAGAAAAATATTTGATTAAAGGCCCCAAGGAGAGCTGACATTTTGCCTGTGCTAATTAAAGTGTAAGCTTCTGTTGTGCAAGACTCTGGGTGTTTGTGTGTGTGTGTGTGTGTATAAACTATAATTTTGTACGGTATCAATGGTGTTTGTTTAGCATGCAGTATTGTCCTGACTTAACCCTCTGCTGTTGTTATTGTACTACTAGTTTTATCCGTTTTCTTTTCTTCCAGGACCGGAATAGGCCCTATGACTCTTTTAACTTGCACACTTTGGAGAATTCCTTAATGGATATGATAAGGACTGATCATGAACCTCTGAAAGGTAAACACAGGCCCGATATTTGCTCATATGAAATAAGAAGCCTCATTTTGCAGGGGAAGAAAATGTAACTGCCTATTTTTTAGTCCAAAGTAGGGAACAAAAATTAGACCACAGCCTATTCTACGTACCCAGTTTTTATTTTTACACTAAACTGTTCCTTTAAAGGGGTTGTTTACCTTTAAACTAACTTTTAGTATGATGTAGAGAGTGATATAGTGAGAAAATTTGCAATTGGATTTAATTTTTTCAGCAGCTCCCCAGCTTGCAATATCAGCAATCTTTTTCCTATGGTCCAATTTACCCTAGCAACAATGTACTGATTTGAATAAGAGACTGGAATATGAATAGAAAGATGAGTAACAAAATGTAGCAATAACAATAAATTTGTAGCCTTATAGAGCATTTGTTTTTTTAGCTGGGGTCACTGACCCCCATTTGAAAGCTTGAAATAGTCCTCAGAAAAAGGCAAATAATTCAAAAACTATAAAAAATGAAGGCCAATTGAAAAGTTGCTTAGAATTAGCCATACTTTAGTTAACTTAATGATGAAGCACCCCTTTAAGATCAATATTTTGTTACAATATTTTGTTACATGCCCCCCAAAACTCATAATGAGACTACAGATATTTGAAAACACTTTATCAGACATCTTAGTCTTAGTGGGGCAATAAGTTTAGCCTATGTATCGTATCTGATCTGGAACTGAGTGGACAGTATTTCTCTCCCATTTCCAGATAACCCAGCAGAAAAATATTTAGTCATTATTTCCATGTAATCAAGACGCATTAGTATAAAAGAGAAACATGATGTGTTTATACAGGTATGGGGGTCTGTTATCCGGAAACTGTAATCAAGAAGGCTCCAAATTTTGGAAAGACCATCTCCCATAGACTCTATTTTATCCAAATAATCCAAATTTTTAAAAATGATTTTCCTTTTCCCTGTAATAATAAAACAGTAGCTTGTACTTTATCCGAATTAAGATACAGGTATGGGACCTGTTATCCAGAATGTTCGGGACCTGGGGTTTTCTGAATAACAGCAGATCTTTCTATAATTTGGATCTTCATACCTACTAGACAATCATGTAAACATGAAATAAACCCAATAGACTGGTTCTGATTCCATGAAGGATTAATTATATCGTTGTTTGGATCAATTACAAGGTACTGTTTTATTATTACAGAGAAAAAGTGAATTTTTAAAATTTTTTTTGGATAATTTGATTATAATGGAGTCTATGGGAGATGTTCATTCTGTAATTCAGACTTCAAACTTTCTGGACATCAGGTTTCCGGATAATGGATCCCGTACCTGTACAAGTACTGCTTATTGGAAGCAAAACCAGCCTATTGGGTTTATTTAATGTTTTCATGATTTTCTAGTAGACTTAAGGTATGAAGATCCAAATTACAGAAACATCCGTTATCCGGAAAACCCCAGGTCCCAAGCATTCTGGATAACAGGTCCCATACCTGTACCATACAATGGTATACCTGTATATAAAAATAATGGTATAACTATGTACTCTTTATGAATATTAGGAAACTATTATTTACTCTTATAGGTTCCCTTTTATTCTGCATTTATAGACTGTGGGTTACTTTAATTAATCAGCTTTGGGTCCTGGTACTTATGAAATTGCTAGTCGATTAAATTGCAAAAAAAGAGAAATCTGTCGTCGTGTGATATTGCCTCTCCTCCGCTTCATCACCATGATGTCTCAGCACATCGCTGATAATTTCCAAGCAAGACCTAATTTTACAGCTCATTGCTGCAAAACATATTTTAATGGCCATGGAGAAAGATCCCCTGACTCTGGCAGCTGCGGTTTGTGCTAATTTAAATTGATTCCTTATTGATAACGTACATCTCTCAGCAGCTTAATGAATTGTGGATATCTGTGCAAATGGGCAGCTTTGGAATGTACAAAGTATTGAGAATAAATTCAGCTGAAGGTACATGAAAGGAATTGCATAGCAGTTAGCTGTGCTCAGTGGCAATTAGCTGTTGAAAGCAAGTATCTTCATTTAATTCCCTTACCTTTTAGAAACCTTTTTAAATTCAGGGATAATCATATTTTATAAAGCATCCCAAACTCCCTGCCCTAGAGAAGATACTCATTGGTAGGGATGGGCGAATTTTTTCGCCTTGTTTCCAAAAAAATTACGCCCATAGACTTGTATGGTGTTGTGCGTCAAAATAAATAGATGAGAAAGAAAATGTTTTTGACGCCCATAGACTTTAATGGGCGCCCGCGACATTTCGCCAGCGGCAAATTTTTGGCGAAACGAAATGGGTCAAATTCGCCCATCCCTACTCATTGGTTACAATTAGGGTTTGGCAGGATTGCAGTCTTGGGTTTGATTATTTCCAGGACCATGGCTTTTGTTCCTCTTTGTTTGTGTACCTTTTTCCCTCTGTCCTTGACATGCTGCTATTATTATTATTAAAGGAGAAGGAAAGCTACAGAAGCAGTTTATTGCCAATACATTAGCCACAATAGTGCAAGCTAGAACACTATATTCTGTAGAATGCTTTACCATACCTGAGTAAAGAGCTATAGAAGCCCTATCTGGTTGATTAGGATAGCAGCTGCCATCTTGGTGTGACATCACTTCCTGTCGGAGTCTCTCCCTGCTCACTCATAGCTCTGGGCTCAGATTACATCAGGGAGGGAAAGGGAGGGGGAGAGAGGAGCGAACTGAGCATGCTCAAGCCCTAGCTCTGGATGTTTAAGCTGAAAACTGGAAGTCTGATACAGAAGCCCATGTGTTTCTTTTAACAGAGGACTCAGAGCAGCATTACTTTGAGGGTTTACTGGCAGGGATGCACCGAATCCGGTATTCGGTTCAGGACACGGCCTTTTTCAGCAGGATTCGGCCAAATCTTTCTGCCCGGCCAATACGAAATCTCGTGATTTTTTGTCACAAAACAAGGAAGTGAAATATTTTCCATTTCCCACCCCTAATTTGCACATGCAAGTTAGGATTCGGTTTTGTATCGGCCAAATCTTTCGCGAAGGATTCGGGGGTTCGGCCGAATCCAAAATAGTTAAATTACAAATTGCCGTAATAAAAAGTAAATTACAAAATCATAGCCTCAAAAAACAAATGACTCCCATTGGAAAGATGGAAAGAGGCAGAAGAGGAAGGCAAATAATTAAAAAAAAAAAAAAAAAAAAAAAAAAAAAAGCAAACAAAATGTGAACACCAGTTGTATAATATTCACCTCCCAACTGTCCGTTTTTCACGGGACAGTCCCGATTTGGACCCGCAGCTCTGGCTTGTTACTGAAATGTCCCGACTTTCTCTTTGAACTCCTGCACTGAACAGCCAGAAAAAGATGCAAAGTTTCTAACCTAATTGGCTTTTGGCAGAGAGCCCAGAATAGATACTTAGATACTTTTGTAACAATTTAAGATAAGCACAAATGGGCGTGGTCAAAAATATCTTCGCTCTACAAATCTTTTTGTCCCTTTGGAGGTATGTTCACCTCTAACATCACCTTTAGCAACCAATAATCAAGTGCCATTTACTGGTCATCTGCTTGAACAAAGCCTGGGCAAGATGTGCACCTTAATATTAGAGGGGTCGCTGGGTGGTGCCTATTGGCACCCCATTAATTTGAGTTTAATTGTCCTAATTGTCACAAATTACTAAACGGTTGTAAAAGTCCATTTCAGTGAGTGATTCCGCAAACTGATCTAAGCCTGGACTTTAACGTTTCTCCCGGATGACAAAGAAAGGTTTAAAAATCGTCGTCCAAGGGCAAGTGACAAAATGTCACACAAGCAGCACCTGGCACAGGGACTGTATGGAAAACAAAGTTTCCAGATGTCACACTCTCAGTTCTGTTTCTGTGGTTGCTCTGAAAAGCAGGGTTTCAATTAGTGGCATTAAATGAAAGCAACACGTTTAGCTCCGCAGCTGCCGATACCCCCATAAAGCGGATATGGAAAAGAAGGCAGCACTTTGGAAATATATCAAATCATTTAATTTTTGTTGATGCAAGTTTAAAGCCTTGCCTACTGTTGAAACGAGTCTGCCCGGATTAGTAATGTGTACAATAATCATTTATTCATTGACTTAAAATCCCCTGCACAAGAACTAACCCTGACCTTCCCCTGTACAAGAACTTCTTGTAGACCAGACCATTAATAGCTCCACGGACGGGGGATAAAACACTCGGAGTTGCTGCTCATTGCGTTGACGGCAGTCGACTGGACTTTGATACCTGCCAGTAAAGTGGGAAACATTGTCCGAAGGTTTATTAAAGGGGACCTGTCAACAGACATAAAAAGCTGTATAATTAAAGCCGCTTTCAAATTAAACATAAAACCCAAATAATTTTTTCATTAAAACACCCATAATTATATAAACTTGTTCAAAAGTCTCAGCTGTCAATCATATATTTTCTACCGCACTGAAAGTTTCTTTCACTTTCCACTCTGCACGTCCTAAATGTCACTGTCCTCCTTACATTCCCCCTCCCTCCTCACCATCTAATTGTGCAGCCAGTGCATGGGCATCACGTGACACATTCTGGTGCAATTTTGGTGTGCTGCAAAGCTTGCCTTAATCACACTTTTCACAAAATGGCTGCTGCCTGCTTGCTGAGATTGTGAATTGCAACACTCAAAGAAACAAGATTTAAATAATTTTTATAGTGTATGTGAAGTTTATTTTGCTTGATTAACACAATAAAATAAGATTTGTAATTATTTCTTAGGGAGACAGGTCCCCTTTAAATTTGAATCAGGGGCGCCCTGTAATGACTTCTCTCCCCAGCCACAGCAAAGAACCCCCCCCCCCCTGGATGGCCTATGTAGCCATGGTGGCTGCACTAAATGCCACTTGTCGTCTGATCTTGTGCTTTGTGGTTCCAGTTGCCAACCACAAGCCTTGGCAAATAACATTGGCTTCAAGTGCGCATACTAGATTGCTGACCATAGGACCAAAGTTGAGCATCCCGTCATGGTGGCCACCCTCCCCACAGCACAGATTTTCGTAATGGAAGTAGGGCCAGCCCAGACTAGAGTAGTTAATTTTTTTTAAATAAAAATAGAAAATTAAGACCATTAGTGAATTGTCTTATTTTATATGCATCATACTAAAAAAATCAATGTAAGGTGAACTTCCCCTTTACATGGTTAGCCTTTTACTGCTATACAGGTATCGCATCCGTTATCCAGAAACCCATTTTTCAGAAGGGTCCAAATTATGGAAAGGCAATCTCCAAAAGTATCCATTTTAATCAAATAACCCAACGTTTTAAAAACAATTTCCCTTTTCTGTGTAATAATAAAACAGTAACTTGTACTTGATCCCAACGAAGATATAATTAATCCTTATTGGAAGCAAAACCAGCCTATTGGGTTTATTTAATGTGTATATGACTTTCTAGTAGACTTAGGGACATGTTTATCAAGGTTCAAATTTTGAATTGAAAAAAACTTCGAAATTCGAATTCAAAAAGACTGACCGAAATTCAGTCAAAGTTTTTTTTTGGGTCGAATAGGTCCGTATTGGCCGAATTAGAATCGAAGGAATATCGCATTCGATCGAATTTGATTCAAAATATTTCCCCAAAAAAACTTTGATTTTTCAAAGTCCACCAATTGACTCCAAATAGGTCTCCCATAGGCTAAAACAGCAATTCAGCAGGCTTTAGATGACGAATGGTCGAAGTCGAATTTTTAAAGAGACAGTGATGATAAATTTCGATATTCAAATTTTTTAATTTTTTCAAATTCGAATTGACTTCGGACTATTGCCTAGTCGAAGTACACAAAAAAAATAGCTAGAAATTTGAACTTTTTTCATTTGAAAATTCACCTCGAACTTTGCTAAATCTGCCCCCTAAGGTATGAAGACCCAAATTATGGAAAGTTCTGTTATCCAGCAAACCCAGGTCCCGAGCATTCTGCATAACCAGTCCCATACCTGTATTTGCATCATACAAAAAAATCATTGTACGTTGAACTTCCCCTTTACATGTTTAGACTGCTATATGCTATTATTTATTTTCTTGCATGTAGCTGTTCCTCCCAATAGAATTTTCCACAGTGCTGACACTGTAAATGCAGAAAATATTCTTCCTCTTCCCGTTGAGAATGCAGCAGCGCAATGGGAAAGGGTTAAGTTGCATGCTCGAGTATCCGGATGTTCATGTTTTGGTCTGCAGAGTTGTACAGTATTGGTTTTGAACTTGTTGCCTCGGGCACGGACCGGTTTCCACAAATGGCAGTAGATATGCCGGCGGACATTTTCAGCAAAGACTGTTGCAAACATCAATGAAATATTTACTTCACCAGGGGCTTCTAGAGCTGCGACTGTGATGTCAGGGCTACTGAGAGGTTCAGACAAGGTCAGTCTGAGAAAATATTTAGTTGTTTTTATGAAAGAAAATGAACATGAATAAACTGTTAAAGAAACTTCTAGGAAGAGTAAAGATCGCCATAGATGTTGAGATTTTTAAAAGATCAGATCCTAATCGTGAGACCACGATCTTCTCGGAACGATCGTACGATCATACGAATTTACCATCAACTAAAAAGACCAATTTGCCAGGAAAACAAAGGGGAGCTGCCTGCTTGGCCCTGCAAACATACCGTAGATAGATTGCACTGGGACCGACAAAGATTTTTTGACATGGGCGATCATTTTCCTGACAGATGTCAGCCGAAAAATCTTTAGATGTACGATCGTTCGAATCCCACTAACCGCACGATAATTTCGAAGGATTGGTTGGGCTTCCCTAAAATCGGTCGTTCGGCAAGAGAAATCTTTGCGTCTATGGGGACCTTAAGTAGTTTGGTGCTGACGGGAATAGCTGCTACTTTGCTATGCCTCTAGATTACTTACCCTTTGACTGCTAGTATTATGAATTCTGGGCAATAACTTGGTACCTTCTAAATACTTTTTGTCCCCAATAGTAAAACTAAGGGGCAGATTTATCAAGGATCGAATTTCGAAGTAACAGGAGTTTTTTTGAACTCCCATAACTTCGAAATTCGAATTAAAAAATGACTCCTAATGAATCCTAATTTACATATGCAAATTAAGGGTCAGAAAGGGAAAACCTTTTTGCATATGCAAATTAGGATTCAGATTCGGTTCAGCCGGCCAGAAGGATTCGGCCGAATCCTGCTGAAAAAGGCTGAATCCTGGATTCGGTGCATCCCTATTAGGGATGCACCGAATCCAGGATTCGGTTCGGGATTCGGCCAGGATTCGGCCTTTTTCAGCAGGATTCGGCCGAATCCTTCTGCCTGGCCGAACTGAATCCGAATCCTAATTTGCATATGCAAATTAGGGGCGGGGAGGGAAAATGCATGACGTTTTGTCACAAAACAAGGAAGTAAAAAATGTTTTCCCCTTCCCACCCCTAATTTACATATGCAAATTAGGATTCGGTTCGGTATTCGGCCGAATCTTTTGTGAAGGATTCGGGGGTTCGGCCGAATCCAAAATAGTGGATTCGGTGCATAATCCCTATTAAAAACGTTGACTTTTTTTTTTCTTTGGGTGAACAGTCCGTATTCAATCGAATTCGAATCAAAGTTTTTTTTTTTTTTTTTTTTTTTTTTTTTTAAATGTTTTTTTTTTTATTTTTTCAAAGGCCACCAATTGACTCCAAATAGGTTCTAGGAGGTCCCCCAGAGGCTAAAACAGCAATTCGGCAGGTTTTAGATGACGAATAGTTGAAGTACACTAAAATTAGCTCGAAATTCAAATCTTTTTCATTCAAATTTTGACTTCACCTTTGATAAATCTGCCCCTAAGTGTTCTGAAACCCGTTATCTCCCTTAGACTCCATTTTAATCCAATAAATCAAAATTTTAAAACTTTTTACTTCTTCTCTGGAAAAATAAAACCGTGTGTTTTGATCCTAACTTAGATATATTGGAGGCAAAACCAGCCTATTGGGTTTATTTAATGTTTAAAGGGGTTGTTCACCTTCCTTTTTTTCAGTCCAATTGTTTTATGATTGTTCTCCGGGAATAAAAACCTTTTTCAATTACTTTCCATTTTTTTTCTTCTAAAGTTTAATGTCCTTGTCTGGTGTTTTGAGTCTGGCAGCTCAGTAATTCAGGCGCAGACTCTAAACTGTTACAATTTTGCAACATTTAGTTGATACATTTCTCAGCAGCATCTCAGGAGTATTAGCAACTATTGTATCAATTCTAACAGCTGCCTTTAATGAAACTCAGGAATTCTGCTCAGCAGGGACAAAGTTAAAAATGTATCAACTAAATGTATCAATTTAGAACAGTTTATAGGGTCGGTGACCCCCCCCCAGAGCTGCTTGAAAACTTTACACTTCAATATTAGAAAAACAGTCACACATAGAAAATAGAAAGTAATTGGAAAAAGTCTTTATTTATGGTGAACTATCTGAAACCAAGTGAACTGAAAAAAATGTTAGGTGAACAACCCCTTTAAATGATTTTTTAGTAGACTTAAAGTATGAAGATCCAAATTACGGAAAAGATCTGTTATCCAGAACCTCCCCTCCCCAAGGTACCGAACATTCTGGATAATAGTTACCAAACCTGTAATATAGTAGCTAATTGTGGTGAAGAAGAATGGGAAAGGAAAGGGATTGACATGGGTGAATCTGGGTATGGTCATTGCAGATCATGATGCTTACAGGTTGGCTATAAAGTCCTGATGAAGATTCTGGGGTGTGGTTTTTTTTTTTCTTTTTTCTCTTCTTCTGCTATTGACATTATTTTTCTTGAATAATGCATCCATTGAGGATGAGTAGAAGGCTGACCATTTACACACACCCGGGTGGCCAGATTTTACTGATCAGCTGGCAGAAGGTGAGGGCTTGTAATTTTCTTGGTCTCTGAATGGGCTGCTAGTTGGTTTGGGTAATGTTATTTAAATGGATCGGCTTTAGTGCAATTATACCAAGGTTTGATAGTCCAAAACATTTGGAACGGGTGCCGACAAATGGAAGATATTACAATTTGATTGTAAATTTAGGTGGTGTATGTTAGAATTAGGTGATATTTACTCTGGTACAAGGGCCATCTCTAGGGGCAACTACTGTTTCTGATATTGAGCTTCCAAAAGTGACTTCTCAGAGCAGTGTTGATTGCAAGCTCCCAGACCAGTGGTTTTTGGCGTCATACACTGAAATTTGACTATTTCTATGTCGTCCTGTTATGAGCTAAGGGGAGCCCCTGACTTAAAGGGGGACTTGAACTGTTATAACACACTAATAATATCAAGTTTAGCAATTAAGTCCTTATCCCTAATGTCACCCAAAGTGGCCTTCAGGCTGGGCTTATATTATGTTATTTTAGTTCAACAGATAAACATCTCAAACACGGTGGTGAGTGAAATTATTTAGCCGCAAAAATTACACCCAATGGGTGAAAAAATCATCACGCCATCTTGCCTGTCAAAAAAAGATCTGTCACCCATAGACTTCAATGCATTTCGGCGAATTTTAGCTGTCACAAAACTTCGCCCGGTGAAAAATCTGCAGCATCAAAAAAAAATTGTCAATTTTTCGGACACCCATTTACTTTAATGCATTTGGACCAAATAGTCACGCATATAAAAAATAAAAAGTTATTTTGACGCCCATTGGCTTCAATGCGTTTTGCAAATTTTTCGTCATTTTGCAGTAAAAACGCCACCGATTCGCCCATCACTATTTAGGTCTGATTTGTGTCACATCTTGTTGGTTTATTTATATATATATATATATTTATAGTAATTTATAGTATAGTAAACAAGGGTGCAGCACATACAAATGCTATAACTAGGGATGCACCGAATCCAGGATTCGGTTCGGGATTCGGCCTTTTTCAGTAGGATTCGGATTCGGCCGAATCCTTCTTCCCGGCCGAACTGAATCTTAATTTGCATATGCAAATTAAGGGCGAGCGGGAAATCGTGTGACTTTTTGTCACAAAACAAGGAAGTAAAAAATTTGCATATGCAAATTAGGATTCGGTTCGATATTCGGCCGAATCTTTCATGAAGGATTCGGGGGTTTGGCCGAATCCAAAATAGTGTATTCGGTGCATCCCTAGCTATAACTGTGTTTTTTTGTTTTTTTTGTGTTCCGTACTGGACTGAAGGAATTGACATTTTGTATCATTGATTCACCTTCGCATGTAACTGAAATGGCAGATCTCTGTTTGCGCTCCCATCTGTTTACATGGCGTTAACATATGGAAAAAAGTCAATATTCCTAAATGTCATTTACCATGCTACATGTTGTTCTCAATACATTTCTATTCTAAGGTCTGCTTCTGTTATAAACATAGAAAAAAGCAGATTTATAAAAGCAAACACAAGCCCCTATTGTAAAATTAATCTCTCTTAAAAAAAAAAATATGAGTTGTTATACAAACTAAAGTAACACCAAAAAATTAGTGTTTGAAAGGAAAGACAATATAATGTACTGTTGCCCTGCCTTTTTCTTAAATTATAATCTATGTAAGCAATTTTCTTTATCCACATAAACAGTATGACTGTTTCTATTCATAATAAAGGAGGAATTTAGCATGGTGAAATAATGTTATTCCACAGCAGTTACAGAGAGACTCTAAGGGGGGAATTCACAAAAGTGTCGGGAACGAAAAAATGTCTTTAAAATGTCGTAGGAAGTGTCGTAGCAACAGCCGACATATTCACAGAGCATTTCTCCGCCAATTTTCCGACATGTACGACACTTTTGAATTAGTGTCGTTAAAAGTGGGCGTGTTTTTTTCTGCGCTACTTTTCCCGACATTTTTATGAATTACTCGTAAACTCATTTTTTTTTACCGCCAATTTTTCAGACACTTTAGGCTCTCCAAAATGGAAATGTCAATCAAATTGTCTTATAAAAAGTCTTGGTAAATGTCGTTTGTATGATGAAAAGATATACGACATTTTAGAAAATTGTCGGACTTACGAGACATTCAGAGATGGTAACATCTGCCTTTGTGAATTTGCCGTTCGTACGACATTTTACAAATTTGTCGACCGCCACTTCTGGGTTACTTATTTTACTGACACTTTTGTGAATTCCCCCCTAAGGGTTAAGGTTATGTAATAAAAGGCGCTAAGCTTGTCCAATAGCAGTAACCCATAGTAAACCTGTTTGCTTTTTAACAGGTGATCAGTAAACTCTAAAAGCTGTGTAGCCAAGGGGGCAGCCATTCAAGGCTGAAAAAGTAGAAAAGGCACAGGATACACCGCAGATAACAGATAAGCTCTGTAGTATACAATGGGATTCTTCAGAACTTATCTGTTATCTACTGTGTATCCTGTGCTTGAATGGCTGCCCCCATGGCTACACAGCAGCTTGTTTCTAAACTATAGTTGTGTTTCTGAAGCACATACATCAGTTTTACCTGTGCAGGGCAACCCTAAAATATATTGTCATTCCTTTTAAACACTTTAATTTTTGATGTTACTGTTCCTTTAAAGGACAAGGAAAGTTAAACTAAAGAATTAGCTAGAAATGTTGTACATTATGTTTTGTGCTTCTGTACCAGCCCAAGGCAACCGCAGCCCTTTAGCAGTAAAGATCTGTGTCTCCAAAGATGCCCCAGTAGCTCCCCATCTTCTTTTCTGCTGATTCACTGCACATGCTCTGTGCTGCTGTCACTTACTGAGCTTAGGGACTCAAAATATAAAGTACACATAGAATACAAATGTCACAATATAAGGCTGATTAGTAATTTAATACAGATAATTACTACATGGCAGCACAGAAACCAGTGCAATTAGCATCAGAATTTAATAATCAGCCCTGTAGCACAGCTTATATTACAAACAAACCTCATTTTCTGCTGGATAATTTGCGACGACCCCTAAGCTTAGCTTCTCAACAGCTGCTCAGAGCCCACTGAGCATGTGAGTGTCACAGACACTTTCCAAGATGGTGACCCCCTGTGACAAGTTTGAAGTCCTGGATCATTGCTGCTATTGACAAGCTGAAACTTTAGGCTGGTGCAATAAGCTCAGTATATAAAACATGGCATTTTAGCCCTGTTTATTTTTAGGGTTTAGTTCTCCTTTAATAACTTGTGCTGTAAACATCACAGTGCAAATATCCATTTGAAACACTGTTTACATTATTTACCAGCTATCCAGCAAATAACGTGACTGATCATTGTGACACTTTTTACATAACCCCTTTAATATTTGGGTGCTGATATTTAAAAAAATGCTGTTCTCTTAATATTCTTATATTATTTTTTGTTCTTTATTTTTTTCCAGCTCGAATGGGGCTAAATTTCCATCATCCAGGAACAGATAACATTATGGCACTTAACAGTAAGTTACATTAATTTTCACATTTGAACAATTGGAGTACCTGGAACAATTATATGGAATGCAGTGCATCCTATAGCCTAAGGTCTCTTACTGACGAGCGGTTGTAGCTGCGCTCCCCTGTGGTCCGGTTTTCTGCATTCAGCCGCAGGGGAGCGCAGGAATAGACACATTACATTTTTTCCAATGGGGATGTACTCGCACAGGCGCGTGTAGGCACCGAACGCAGGAAAAATGCAGCATGTTGCGTCTCAAACTGCGTTTGGCGCCTACACGTGCCTGTGTGAGTACAGCACGATTGGAAAAAATGTAATGCGTCTATTCCTGCGCTCCCCACCCCTATATTACGGACATTTGTGTCTCATCTGTGGCCGTACAAATAGAGGACGTTTGTTAACATTACCAATGCTTCTTCATCTTCCTCAGCGCCTGTTTATTAAGGCTCAGATTTTTCTGTTTTTTAAGGGGAAAAATCCCGAATTTTTGAGGGAAAAGTTTTTCTTCAAGATTTATTATGCCCCAAAGCTGCTAAAAATCCGAAAATACTCCAGCTAAAGCAAGTTCAAGTTGCAAAACCCAAAAACTTAAATTAATCGAGTTTTCAGTGAATAAAAACCTCAAATTGATCTAAAAACTCAAACATCATGAAGGCTATTAACATTTCCAAATGGTTCAAGGGACCTCTGCCATTGACTCCTACATTTTTTTTTTTTTATCCAAAAATGATTTTTGACCAAAAAAACCTTGAAAACTTTAATTTTCTTGGAAAACATAATTTGAACCTTAATAAATAACCCCTTTAATATAAACATGGATGGGTAGTTCTTTTCAAAATGATTGGTGACCAACAAAGATAGGAGCAGTTGCAGCTAATTTTGGAAGTTACTTTATGTTTTGGCTTCTTTCTATGTTTCCAAACCTTGTGGAAGTGGTAT
Organism: Xenopus laevis; assembly: GCF_017654675.1. Classification (NCBI taxonomy): domain Eukaryota; kingdom Metazoa; phylum Chordata; class Amphibia; order Anura; family Pipidae; genus Xenopus; species Xenopus laevis. The sequence goes on from NC_054383.1 coordinate 20,583,500, forward strand.
TTCTAATAATATTATGATAGCATTTTTTAAATCCTTTGCCTATTTTATTACACAACCCACCAGGTCTCTTTTTAGATTGGGTTTATTTGAAATTTCCGTTTTATTGAACAAATCAGACAGCATAAACATTGTTGCTGGGCTTCCAAGCCCCAAGACAGCAAGTACTGCCAAACCTACACGTTTAATTTGATAATGTGCTATTTTTTATTTGCCATTTGCATAAACCAAACATCTGTTTCTTTAATGTAGTCTATGGAAACAAACAAGATTTTTGAGAGGTCTATAAATAATATTGAGTGACTCATTGTGGTTGTATAATGTTTTAATGCCATGTAATCTGTGGTTTTGAAATAGTGTTTGTGTGTATATACCATAGTAATGGAGGGTACACACAAAAAATCCACCAACTGCCTGGGTGCCCAAATGGTAGTTCAGCAAGCACGTCCACAGCAATGACTCTGCACTCAAAGGACTTGCTTAAAATTTTTTAAAAACATTTGTATTGGTCAAAATCAATGTTTCGGTCACATATTCAGACCTTTCTCAATATAATTATATTTTAGATAATTTTAAAAAAATTTTTTTAAAAACACTAGAAAAATTTGACCTTTTTTTACTCAAAAAACTTGACTTGTTAAAAAAAAAAAAACCTTAAACTCACATTTTCGTAAAAAAAAACACAGCTTTTGCTGTTCATGTGTGTTTATCTAAATATTAAGATATGTGTTTTCCTAAGACAGTACCACCACAAATAATTGTTTTTTAATTCAAATAATTGTTTTTTATTTTGTATTACCGTAGTTGCTAATAGGGATGCACCGATTCCAGGATTCGGTTCGGGATTCGGCCAGGATTTGGCCTTTTTCAGCAGGATTCGGATTTGGCCAAATCCTTCTGTCTGGCCGAACCCTTCTGTGCGGCTGAACCGAATCCGAATCCTAATTTGGATATGCAAATTAGGGGCGGGGATTGAAATCACATGACTTTTTGTCACAAAACAAGGAAGTAATAAACATTTTCCCCTTCCCATCCCTAATTTGCTTCTTTCCTGAAGGATTCGGGGGTTCGGCCGAATCCAAAATTGTGGATTTGGTGCATCCCTAGTTGCTAAAATAAAATTGTTTAATTTCCGCCGTTATTATTTTTCCTGATTGTTGACTCTAAACTTTCGGGGCAGCAGCTTTGAATCGCTGGTGCCTCCCTGGCAGCTCCTGTTCTAGGCAATGCATAACTCTTATTTCATTTGAATGTAACACTGAAACAAACATCAGTTATTTTTCTTGATAACCAATTTACGTTCAGTGTCATTGGCAATGAAACCATTAGGGAAATTACTACAGCAAGTAACTAAACGCGTTTCTGAGTAATGCATCGCACAATTGTTGACTTGCTGGAATCTGACAATTACAGCATGAATTTATTTGTTGCCATAAATATCAATATCCGAGTATTTAATTTTTAAAAAGTCAGACCAGACTAGAATCCACAATGTGACCTTATTTATTAATAAAAATGAAAAAAACAAGCACAATTCAATCGGATCGTGGACAAACTGGATAAAATTTGAGTGAAAATCTGAATGGAATTTCAGGCTAATTTCAGCGCAGACCACAAACTTCCAAATAAGATAGAGACCTCTCCCATTGACTTATATACAACCTCGGCAGGTCTGAGATGCCGGATTTTCGGAGTCTGATTTTTTCCATCCTCTGGGTATATTAAATCTTGGAAAAAAATTTCCCCCCACTAAAAATTTGATTTTATAGTTAAAAAAAAAAAACAACAACAAAAAATTGAGACTTTGGCATTCGGACTTTAATAAATAACCCCCAAGGTGTGTATTTGCCTCATGTCTTGTGTGTGTGTTAAGTGTATGTGTAAGCTCCTAATAAGGCCATTTTACTAATACAGGGTACAACTTTAAAAAACATCATTGTTGTTCTTGTTCATGAAATGCTTCATGGCCCCCGTTTTTCCTTTCCTACGGTGTTGAGTGGAAAATCCAAACAAAGGAGATAAAAAAAATGTGACAAATTAAAATATTGTTGGAAGCAAAAAATTCTCCAGATGATTTTTTTTAATATTACAAATGCAGCAAGCTTTGTGCTTTTGAAGTGTTATCATGGCAGAACAGTCTTCAGTGTTTTCACAGTTTCCTCTCTGCTGGCTGCCCTACTTTTCATAAACACTGGCTACAGATTTGATTTTTTTTTTTTTTTGTACATAAGGATGTTAACCCAATAGGCTTCATGATTTGAATTCATGCATCTTTTTTACAGCTTTCTATGCTAATGCTGCAGGAACTGGGGAAGGGACAAGTAGAGTTCTAGCCTAGGAAGCTCAGTGATTTGCACTGTTGTTGTTGCGGTTTTGTGCATAAATGTAGAATAAAGAGTAAATGAAAGGGGAATGGGAAACAGATGTAGAGAGAAGGATGTTCCTTCCCTGCTTACCTCCTGAGTAGGGAGTCTACAAATCATGGGGGGAATCGAATACATTTAGGGTTGACACCTTTTGATTTGCCCCTTACTGGTCCATGCCTTAAGGTGGTCATACAAGGGCCGGTAAAAGCTGCCGACAGACCGAGCCGGCAGCTTATTGGCCCGTGTATGGGGCCCCCCGACGGGCTTTCCCGATCGAGATCTGGCCGAAAGTCAGCCAGATCTAGATCGGATGGGACTAAAAATCCCTTCGGATCGTGGCCGCATCTGTTCGTTGATGCGGTCCCACGATCCGACTGCCTGTAAAGCCACCATAAGGATCCGATCGTTGGGCTCACGATCGGATCAGCCCGATATTGCCCACCTCAAGGTGGGCATATTGGGGAGAGATCCGCTCGTTTGACAACATCGCCAAATGAGCGGCTCTCTCCATGTATGGGCACCTTTAGAGCAGTGATCCCCAACCAGTGGCTCGTGAGTGACATGTTGCTCTCCGACTCCTCGGATGTTGCTCCCAGTGGCCACAAAGCAGGTACTTATTTTTTAATTCCTGGCATAAAGGAAAGCTTTAGTTGCATAAAAAACAGGTTTACTGCCAAACAGAGCCTCCTGCAGGCTGAAAGTCCACATGGGGCTACCAATACCCAATCATAGCCCTTATTTGGAAGCCCCAGGAACTTTTTGCATGATTATGTTGCTCTTCAACATTATTTTACACTTGAATTTGGCTCATGGGTAAAAAATGTTGGGGACCCCTGCCTTAGAGGTAGGAGCCGGACTGAGAAGGGGTGGGGCTATGGCATGATGGGGTGGGGTTATGACAAATGGGGGTGGAGCTGGAACACTGATGGCCAAAGGGGAGGCAGAATCTCGTGAAAATGGGGGTTGAAAGAGGTAATGGGCAGAATGGAGGAGGAGTGAAATTGGGGTGGGCCGGAGGCAAGTACATAGTCGGTAAATCTATAATACCAACCCCAGCCCTGCCTGGGATTTTACTGGTTAGGCCTGTGAAATACCAGCAGAGTGGCAACCCTAATACATTTTCATAAACGTGTTTCTTCTTATCAAAAATTAGATCATTTGTTTTAGTAACTCGATATGTTGTTGGAGAGTTTCCTTTGCTGAGGGCCCGCTAATTCCAGATCTTTCCTTTAAAATATTTTGTAAATGGCTAAAGTAATATCAGTGGCAGAGTCACCTTCTACAACCAGATTCAGATTCTGGTATTTGCCCAGCAGGCGAACCAAAGATGTGACTGTGCTGCAGATAAAACCCAAAGATTTGAAGTTAAAAACCTTTTGAGCTGTGTAGCCAAAAATGTTATTTATTATAAAGGCGTTTTAAACACCCCCCCCTTTTTTTTTTGGCATAATAAAAGAAAATATAATTCTAAGCAACTCTCCAACATTGAAAACTTTCAGCGTGTGTTTGTAGATGCAGTTCAAAGCAGCGTTTGTTTATCCCCTTCGGTTCTCTGGGTCTGATTCTTAAAACAAAGTTCTCATCCAGGTCTGTTCATGTGCTGGCTTGCGTTTCAGGAGTCAGAGCCAGGAGTGCAGAGAATGTAAACAACCAGACAGATGCTGCTTTCGAAAGCAGTTATATTTGCCACTGAAAATGTGTAATTTGTATTGGATACTTGTTTTGAATTGCATTTTCTTTTGTCATGTTTTTGGGCGGATCCATAACAAATATAAAGTGGCTTTAGTTTGTCAAGACTTGCCTAAAGACTGCAGGAACAAGCAAGCTCTGGGGGTATCTAATAATTAGGCATGTTTTAATCTTACCCAGTTTTATGCTAATTCCCTAAACTGAACTGAACTAAACTCCAGTATGTCTTCATCTACCCAGGCAACACCCCAGGTTGTTATACCTCCAAATTGCTAGACCCCATCACCAAGCAGCACTCTAGCATGAGAAAGCAGCCCCCATACTGTCCCCCAACCTTCTTCATGCTTACTTATTTGTAGGGATGCACCGAATCCAATATTCTGGATTTTGCCGAACCCCCCGGAATCCTTTGCGAAAGATTCGGCAGAATACCGAACCGAATCCTAATTTGCATATGCAAATTAGGGTTGGGAAGGTAAAAACATATTTTACTACCTTGTTCTGTGACATGCGATTTCCCTCCCTGCCCCTAATTTGCATATGCTAATTCGTATTTGGTTTGGCCAGGCAGAAGGATACAGCCGAATCCTGCTGAAAAAGGCCGAATCCCGATTTGGTGCATCCCTGCATATTTGGCTTCGGACTGGGTCAAGGGGGGCCCACATTGCTAGAGAGCTGTTTGTTAGTAAGTTTTTTGCTGCTTGTTTTTCTTTCTAGTAGCATTCAGCAGTATCCCAATTTCATAAAGTCCTTCTTTGTGACTTTGGCTAGGAATTTGGGACAGAAAATGCAGCAATATTTATAAAATGGTGTCACTGGTAAGATATTGAGTCTTGAGATTGGCACAATAAAAAAAAAACACGTGTGTGTGTATATATAAATATATATATATATATATATATATATATATATATATATATATATATACTGTATATATAGACAAATACAAGAGGTCCTCTGCACTCAACCCTTTATCAATATATTTAAAGGGATACTGTCATGGGAAAAAAAAAATTTCAAAATGAATCCGTTAATAGTGCTGCTCCAGCAGAATTCTGCACTGAAATCCATTTCTCAAAAGAGCAAACAGATTTTTTTATATTCAATTTTGAAATCTGACATGGGGCTAGACATATTGTCAATTTCCCAGCTGCCCCAAGTCATGTGACTTGTACCTGCACTTTAGGAGAGAAATGGATTTCAATGCAAAATTCTGCTGGAGTAGCACTATTAACTGATGCGTTTTGAAAAAAATATGTTTTCCGATGACAGGATCCCTTTAAGACAGAGACATTTTGTGCATACTGCTACTGAAAAATACCTTACCCTTTAAACAAAACAGGGATTGATTGTCCATATATTGCAATATATTTAAGCTGGCCAACTACATCAGTCATCCCATATCTGGCCAGTCCTACACTTAATTTTCATCTGATTCATTAAGAATTCTATTACTTAATTATACATTTTACAAAGGGACTAAGTTTTACCTGCAACTTACTTGCTGCTTTCAAAGTAAAACTCCCAAACTTGGGAGTAGCAGTATGCACAAAATGTCTGTCGTAAATATATTGATAATGGGTTGAGTGCAGAGGACTCTTGTATTTGTCTATATGTATTTTGTGGTCTCAGCCTCATTGTATCCCCGCCTAATGGTTTTAAAAATTAGTGGTGAGCACAACTTTCCCTTGTTTAGATAGATAGATAGATAGATAGATAGATAGATAGATAGATAGATAGATAGATAGATAGATATTTGACACACCCATCTCATACATAATAGAAAAAAAAAATAATATATATATAATTTTTTCTTTTTTTTCTTTTTAAATCTCCATTTCGTGTTGAATTGGAGAGACAAGGTCCAGGACATTTTTTAAAATGAATGCATTAGATCAGGTATCCGATTTTGCTTCTCTGCAGGATACTTTCACTGCTGCTGATTCTGCACTGTGCTTTCTGTTACAATATAATATTTATAGAGTGTATATATAAGGGATAATGTCTCCTAAATAAGGGAAAGCAAAAATATTAAGCTTATTTATATTAATTTAATCACCCCGATTTCCTTTGTTCACATGCAGCCAGGAGCTATGGTCGGAGACGAGGTAAATACACTGAGATTTTTTGGGGAGTGTTCTTGCTTTGCTAAAATCCTGGGGAAATAATCATTAAGGTTTATGTTTTTAAACATTCTTTGTAACTATTGATTAATTTGTTGATTTTGTGCTTTATTGTTTGTACTTGAAATGTCTTTGCTCTGTGTGATAATTGTGATGCATTTAATAATTCCTTACCTTTACTTTCTGGTTTTGGAGTGTTCCATTCTGTGGTTGAATAATAACACAGACTTTAACACTTGGCAGACTCCCCCAGAGTCCTACTACTGTGTCTACTGACAAGGCTAGGGCGGGCAGCATGGACCTCCTCGTGTCCAGTGTTGTCTAAGGGCAGAGCAAAATCTTGGCACCCTCAATACTGCAAAATCTGTTAATTTGTATGCTGACCCTTAAGGGGTGGAGCAGAAAGTGAATTAGTACTGGGCCCAGTACCAAAAAGGCAACATCAGTGGTGTAAATAAGGATAAATGACCTACAGATGGAGCACATTTGTGCTTATTATCGGTTTAATTGTAGCAACATGGTGGGATTTGGTGATCAATCTGTTGAAGGATTGTCTCTTCAAGCACCCATAGACTGCCACACCAACCTGGCCTTTGACTTTTCAGGCTGTGCCATTGTGTGATGGGAGCTGTTGTTCATTGGAGGGCGCTGCTTTTGTGCATCACCCAAGCACCCCTGTATCCAATGTAGGCCCATAATCACAAAAAACCGAATCCCATGTCCAAAAAAGAAAGCAGTTGACCGTAACAGATGTTTAAGAGTTGGTTTGATCCATGTTTGAGATTCCAAAACCCAAACACAAAAGGAGCAGCCAACTGGAAGAAACCACTTACTAAAAATATCTGTTGCCTGTGCTTACGTATGTGTTTCCACAATCCCCAGTGCCAATAAAAGCTAATTTTATCTTGGGCTTGGAAGAGGAATGTAGATAGTTCATCTTTGGTAAAGGTAGGGCCTATGACCTAAAGCACATGAAACAATTTAATTCCCTAGATTTATGGCCTCATAGCTAGTTATAAAGGAGTGTGAAAACACAAAGGTCATAATCACATGGCAGTTGCCAATAGCAGCCAGTCTGCAGTTTAAAGTCTTCTTTAAAAGAAACCTGATTGGTCGAAATTGGTAACCTATGCTTAGCACCTATGTTAGTAAATGAGCCCTCTTATATTCTCCAGTAATCAGTGCATCAGTTCCAAGACCAACTGCAAAATGCACTATATGATGTGCCTCATTGCTATGATACTGACTGGACCCTCTCTTCTGATGCTGGAGGAGCTCACAATATGTTTTATCCTGGCCCCAAATTGCAATTAAATAACGTATTTGCCTATAAAAATATTATTTAACTTGTTTTTTTTACAGAATTTGGCATAGAGCTGCATATATTTTATTTTTTACATTCGATAACAATTTGCATTGATATATTCAGTTTAAGATTGCTATTAATGTATTTTGCTTCTGTATTTGGGTAAAGGATCCTTGTTTTGCAATTTCCATATTTTAAATGTTGGGAGACTAAAGCTTCCAAGTGGTCCTTGACTCCAAGGTTATTACTAGAGAAAATAGGAATGCCGGTCTTTTTTTCAGAACAGCATGTCAACCCTATGAGCATTTTAAAAGGACCCCCATCCAGGAGGAGAGCCCCCCCCCCCCCGCTAGGTTTTTGTGATTTGCTTACAAATTTTGTAGGTTGACGCTACTTCTGTTAAACACCTCTCTCAACATAACCCTATATTCTAGTGATCCCCAACCAGTGGCTCGGGAGCAACCTGCTGCTCACCAACCCCTTGTATGTTGCTCCCAGTGGTCTCAAAGCAGGTGCTTATTTTTGAATTCCAGGCTTGGAATTCAAAAACAACAATGTAAAATGAAGGAAAACTTGTAAAATTGAGGTTTCACTGTATGTATGTTTATTCTATTATGATGGTGGTGTTGCTTTAAAAAAAAGATTAATAATAATTGTTATAATTGATTATTTGTTAAAAATAATATATATATGCATGTAAATAATTTGTTAGCCTTGGACACCGATTTATTACTGGTTTGATGAATGATTCAATAGTCGCTGATCTGTAAAACAAAATATGGCAGTTTGAGTTACTATTAATCCATTTTCTTCTTGGGAATGAGTGGGGCTTCCATGTTTTCAGGAGACCGTAATGGTTTACCTTATATTCCAGGTCGATCGTCACTCTTTCCATTTGAAGACGGATTCCTCGGAGACGGCCACGGTGACCAGTCATTATCATCAGGCCTGAGTTCTCCAACGCATTGTCAGAACGGTGAAGGAATAGAACGCTATTCTCGAAAGGTGTTTGTAGGAGGGCTGCCTCCGGACATTGATGAAGGTTCGTTCTATCGCTGATATTAACAAAAAATTGTCTTATTTCTCATTTCAGGATTTGCTACACCTTTATATATGTCCTGCTTCAGTGCACAACACTCCAACAACAAAAAAATTATATTTAATATTAATGATAATAATTTTGTAAAAAATAAGTTTGTTGAAGCTGCCCTTAAATTAAATAGACTCAGCAGCTTAATGCAAGGCACTATTTAGTGACTTCCAACTGAAATAATTCTGTTTTCTTGGCCTCCTGTCTGAATAGGGTTTTAAATGTTCATCATGTGATTATAGTACTATGCTTCTCATGCCATGGTAGAAGGCGCAGTTTACTTAAAAGAGAACTAAAGCTTAACCAAAGAGGTAGCTAGAAATGTTGTACGTTACGTTTTGTACTTCTGAACCAGCCCAAGGCAACCACAGCCATTTAGCAGTAAAGATCTGTGTCTCCAAAGATGCCCCAGTAGCTCCCCATCTTCTTTTCTGCTGATTCACTGCACATGCTCTGTGCTGCTGTCATTTACTGAGCTTAGGGACCCACTCACAATATACAGTACACATAGAATAGAAATGTCACAATATAAGGCTGATTAGTAATTAATACAGATAATTACTACACGGTAGCACAGAAACTAGTGCAATTAGCAGCCCTGTAGCATCAGCTTACTGTATATTACAGGCCAACCTCATTTTCTGCTTGATAATTTGCAACGACCCCTAAGCTTAGCTTCTCAACAGCTGCTCAGAGCCCACTGAGCATGTGAGTGTCACAGACACTTTCCAAGATGGTGACCCCCTGTGACAAGTTTGAAGTCCTGGATCATTGCTGCTATTGACAAGCTGAAACTTTAGGCTGTTGCAATAAATTCAGTATATAAAATATGGCATTTTTATCCATATTCATTTTTAGGGTTTAATTCTCCTTTAAGGAATTTAACTTGCCATCAAATAGTGGCAACCAGTTCAAATCTCTCACCATTATCTCAGCTTGTAGCTCACATGGAAGTTTTGAAAACATGTTGGTCCACAGTCTCTTTGCTGAGCCGTAAGCTTAGTACTTACAATAACAGGACGTGAGTGGTAGACTGGTAGAGTGCTTTCCATCAACAATAATGGCATGTAATTGGCATTGGTTTCCCCTTGGTACAATCTGAAATTGTAATATTACACATGCTATTGGACTATGGGCCTATCTGTCTCATGATGACACAAAAGTATTCACATTAGTAGAACCCTTTTATTCATTTATTCACATCCAGTGAGAGTGCATAACTGCACACAGCAGGTATGGGATCTGTTATCCAGAAACAACATTTTAATCAAATAATTCACATTTTTAAAAATGATTTCCTTTTTCTCTCTAATAATAAAACAGTGCCTTGTGCTTGATCTCAACTAAGATATAAATAATCCTTATTGGAGACAAAACAATCCTACTTTGTTTATTTAAATTGTTTTTAAGTAGGCTTATGGTGATCCAAATTATGGAAAGATCCCTTATCTAGAAAACCCATAGCATTCTGGATAATGGGTCCCATACCTGTACAAAGAATCCTATCTGTGCAATTCCCATGTTGTGTAACTCTGCATCTCTGCACTGCTGTTGTTTGGGAGGCGCAAGCAATAGATAAATATATATATAAATGTAAACACATATATAAATTAATGAATTGACATTATAAACGACCTGCTGTTAAACTTGAAGAATTATGGGATAATTCAATTTCTAATGAATGCTTAGAAACAAGCCTGGTTTAACGTGTACCATTTCTGTACAGATGAAATCACAGCAAGCTTCCGTAGGTTTGGACCGTTGGTGGTGGACTGGCCTCACAAAGCAGAAAGCAAATCTTATTTCCCCCCAAAAGGTAACGTGCGCTTTGTCTTTTGAAAATGTTCCCAATTCATGCATTGTGATTACAAGTATGTGTGTATATGTACTGTATGTATGTAGATATAGATATAGATATATAGATAGATAGATAGAGATAGATATAGATATATATTTATGTAGCATTGCTCTACTTTTTAAACATTAAAGTAACAGAACAAATTATGGGAAGCATAGTTAACTACATCTGCGATTCAGTTCTAGTTATTAAAAGGCACAAGGAGGTCACAAAGAGTGTACAGTTTAAATTAGGGATCCCCAGCCTTTTTTTACCCATGAGCCATATTCAAATGTAAAGGGTATTGGAGCAAAGCAAATATGCAAAAAGGTCCTGGGGGTGCCAAATAAGGGAAACCTTAGCACTGTGATGAATGGAGGAGTTATGTCATTGTGTATAGAGCTGAGTTGCCAGGTTGGCGGTTTTCCAGCCAAATTGGGTTACTAATTTAAAGCCCAGGCCGGTTTTGAAAGTACAAACTAGCCAAGGTACGGATTCGGGCTACTTTTTGGGCCTTTGGCTGTTTTGTTTTGGAAACTAGCCAAAGTTTTTTTTTTTCTTGCCCTTAATGTGCCAAGCCTGTGTCTCCCAATGCATGTTGGGCAATGTAGTTTTTGTATAACAATTTGCAAACTGCCAAGGCTGCAATACCCAGCATGCAATGGGGCGGGCTTGTGTAGAATGTGTTCTTACTGTCACTGAGAAATGTTTTGTTTCAATAGAAACGAAGAAAGCAGGTACCGGCACACAGGTGCGATTCAAGTAGGGAATTTAACCCTTACGTGTTTATTAAGTCGACACAACGTTTCGGGGGCAACTCCCCTTCGTCAGGTGACCTGACGAAGGGGGAGTTGCCCCCGAAACGTTGTGTCGACTTAATAAACACGTAAGGGTTAAATTCCCTACTTGAATCGCACCTGTGTGCCGGTACCTGCTTTCTTCGTTCCTATCGTATTACGGAAGTGCCGTCTTCCTAGGGTCCGAGCACCTGGTCTATTACTTCATAGGGCTCGGGTGTGCACGTGAGTATATTTGCATATCTTGTTTCAATAGAAAACATGTATTCGACTGGCGTTCTATAGAGTTGGTGTTAGAGCACAGCACCCATAGCAATGCAGGCACCTTGGTTCCCACATCTTAGGGGGAAAACGACACAATACTCCTGACTTATACATTGTGTAGAAGTCAGGCGTTAACAGATGTTGGTCCTCCTAAGACTGTAGAATTTTCTGCAAATATATACATTTGGTTGCTAGGGATAACTGCACTGGGGCAAATGATGCAGTTAATTAACCCCTTTATATGTTTCAGTCTCGTTAACCAAATGTGCCTAAACCCTTTACCCTAATGAGCAGAATATATTCTATTTTGTCATTTTTCCCCTAAGATGTGGGATCCCAGGTGCCTGCATTGCTATGGGTGCTGTGCTCTAACACCAACTCTATAGAACGCCAGACGAATACATGTTCTCTATTGAAACAAAACATTTCTCAGTGACAGTAAGGACACATTCTCTGTTACAACTTATGTGCCTGCTCCCAACACTGTTTATCTCTACATAAAGCCCTTTATGTTATTTAACATGAAGTGATTGGTTTGAATGCGGGAAAAGAAACTTGTCAGGCTGAACTAGATCAATTAAGACAGCCGGTAGGAGAGCCATTCCGTTTATTTACTGCTGCAAGGCAAGCGTTCGGTGTGCGCACACAATACACCGTTACCAGCATGTTATTTTACTTTTAATTTCACAAACACCTTGTTGGCTAAGCAGTAAGAAGAGAGCCAGCAGGCAGCAGCGACGGGCCACTGGTGGAAGATATGCGAGCACCGTTGCGTTCCGAGATTACACAGATGTTTGTTTTTTTTCTTGTACTTTGCTGTTGTTGCAGAAAAAAAATAATGAAGTTTATAGTTTCATGCTTTGGTTTAAAAGTGGTAGATTATGCACAATGTATGTACGATTATATGAAATATGTGCAGGCACTCGTTTATAATCAAGTCAAGCGATAGGAGGGTGCAGTCTGTATACTATATATTTTGTAAGGACTGAGAGAGTAAGATGCACGAAGTGGAATAAGAATGGGACAATGATACACAACTGGAAGCACATCCTGTAAATTGCCATTGAACATGAGCAGAAGGTGTCCATTGATTTAAGTTTGGTGGGTGGCTGGTTAAAAGCTTAACTAAAGAAGTAGAATAGAAATGTTATACATTATGTTTTGTGGTTCTGTACCAACCCAAGGCAACCACAACCCTTTAGCAGTAAAGATCTGTGTCTCCAAAGATGCCCCAGTAGCTCCCCATCTTCTTTTCTGCTGATTCACTGCACATGCTCTGTGCTGCTGTCACTTACTGAGCTTAGGGACCCACTCACAATATACAGTACACATAGAATAGAAATGTCACAATATAAGGCTGATTAGTAATTAATACAGATAATTACTACATGGCAGCACAGAAACCAGCGCAATTAGCATCAGAATTTAATAATCAGCCCTGTAGCATCAGCTTATATTACAGGCCAACCTCATTTTTTGCTTGATAATTAGTGACGACCCCTAAGCTTAGCTTCTCAACAGCTGCTCAGAGCCCACTGAGCATGTGAGTGTCACAGACACTTTCCAAGATGGTGACCCCCTGTGACAAGTTTGAAGTCCTGGATCATTACTGCTATTGACAAGCTGAAACTTTAGGCTGGTGCAATAAGTTCAGTATATAAAATATGGCATTTTTAGCCAAATTCAATTTAGGGGGTTAGTTCTCCTTTAAAGAGAGCATGGAAATGGGGCAAAAGAAGAACTGGTGGCAGGAGGGAGGTAGAAGTCGGAGGAGGTGGTTGTGTAGAGGGAGACACACAAGGTTATGTGCTAGAGAGACTAAATATGGTGGCTATAGTAGTAGGTTGGAGAGAGACTCACAAGAGTTGAAATAGTGCAGTTATCCTCTTTTTGGTAAGGATACCACTACGTTTTTTTTATTATTCTCCACCTGTGGGCAGGGCAGCCATCGGGGGGACAGGGGGGAGAGTTGTAGGGGGCCCCGAGGGTAAGGCGGGCCCAGCCACGCCACACTTACTTGATTAGCCGGGCCCCCCATCTTTCTGACAGCTGCTGACTTCGGGAAGGCATGGACGTTTAAGGGGCCCTGGCCACCAATTTTCTTATAATGTGGGGGGGGCCCTGGCTACCAATTTTGGCCACCAATTTTTTTTTTCTCATGTGGGGTCCTAGCCACCAATATTTTTTAATGGGGGGGGGCCTGGCCACAAATGTTTTTTTATGGGGGCCCTGACCACCAATATCTTTTTACTTTTTAAGCCACCAATATTTTTTTTGTTTTTTTACTGTGTGGTGGGGAGGGCGGACCTGTAGGTGTGGCTTGCAGTGGGCGTAGCCCAGGGGGCCCAGGAAATTTTGTCGTATGGGGCCCTGCATTTCTGATGCCGGTCCTGCCTGTGGGTATCAGGAAGGAGAGAGAAGAAGAGCAGTGGGCTAAAGAGAGATACATTTCAGTAACCATGTTTTATTTTATATACTGAAAAGGCTCTCCTTGAAATATCTAAGGTATGTGCTAGTGGAAAGAACTCCACAACTTCACAGCTCACACTGTAAAGACCTTTCTGGCCCCTTATGATGAAATTAACTTTCCTGCAGTCTGACGGGATACCTTCTATACTGGTGGATAAGGCATTACAGAGTTTATTATGTGATATATATATATATATATATATATATATATAGTGAATAAAGTACCCCCTATTGTAAAATATAAGGATATTATAAGTTACAGAGGTGTTGCATGACCATATACAAGTCATGGAACTCTAATATCTTCATATTTTGCAACTGGGGGTACTTTATTTATTATAATACTCCAGTTTCAGTGAGTCATGTGACAGAAATTACATCGGAACCCACCGTTTATAACTGATGACATCAGAACTCACCTTTCATCCTTGAGAAAGGTCCCAAGAGGGACAGAAACGTTGGAGCACTGATGTGTGTAAAATAAAAAGACACTTGTTTCACTAAGGGAAGTGCTGGCCCAGGAATGCTTTATTCCAAACTTTGATTTTATATAGATAGATAGATAGATAGATAGATAGATAGATAGATAGATAGATATAATATATATATATCTATATATATATATATATATTTATTTATTTGTCAGAAATGGAGATTGTGAAGATAATTATGTTAAAAATCTACAATTAGTATATATATTGAGATTTTTACCATAATTATCTTCACAATCTCCATTTCTGACACATCAAATACATGCATCCATACATACAATCACACCGACCCCTCCACACACTCACATAAACTATAATATATATATATATATATATATATATATATATATATATATATATATATATATATATATATATATATATATATATATATATATATATATATATTATAGTTTATGTGAGTGTGTGGAGGGGTCAGTGTGATTGGAGGGGTTGAACTTGATGGACTTTTATATTTGGACATGATGCTGATTTTATTTCATTTTTTTGTGTGTTTCAAATAGGCTATGCCTTTCTGCTCTTCCAAGAAGAAAGCTCCGTGCAGGCTCTGATAGATGCCTGTTTAGAGGAAGATGGAAAGCTTTACCTGTGTGTGTCCAGCCCAACCATCAAGGATAAACCAGTAAGGTTTTAAAGATATAACGGCAATAATAATAATAATAATAATACAAGTATACAGTATGTATGTGGTTTCCTCCAGTGTATCCATCATCATCACCAAATTTGATTCTGAGTTTACACATTGCATAAAATAACATTAAATGAGCATAGTTCTTGCTATGTATCAGGTGGGTAGGGAATGTAGGGGTTCACTGTTTTTTTTTATCTTATGGGTAGTTTACATATATGTGTGCAAAGGAACGCAACAATTGGGGGCCCAGTTATTTTACTGACTTGGGCCAGCCCACCCTCAAGCTGAAAAACTGTGAAAAACTGTTCAGGTGTTCTGTTGCCATGACTTTTTTCCAAGAGAACGTTAAACCACACCATCTCTTGTATTATCTTTACAGGTTCAAATCCGACCCTGGAATTTGAGCGACAGTGACTTTGTCATGGATGGTTCTCAACCTCTAGACCCACGGAAAACTATATTTGTAGGCGGTGTTCCACGGCCCTTACGAGCTGGTAAGTTTTCCCTTCAGTGCAGTAAATAGTTGCAAAGTAAAATAAAATGTCAAAAAAATGTCAAACCTATCTTGTCTTCCAGCTGAGGATCTCTGCTAAGAGGTTTCACTGTATCGAGTGTTTTTTTAATGCCTATGTTCTAGTACCCCTTGCACGGACAGAAATTGTCTTGGCATGGCAGTTGGCAAATCGCCATTACCTGTGACCTGTGATTGTCTTGGGGTAGAGAGAGAGATTTGTTTACTCTTAAAGGATAAGTAACCTTTAAAATATGTGAATGTAAAATTGATACGGGTGCTATTCTAAGAACTTTTGCAATGTATATTGATTTATTTTGTCTTAATTCCAAGATATTAAGGGAATACCTGTACTGTTAATATGAATGAATTTTGTAAGAACACCACCTGCTGGTCAGTTTCTGACCAGTCTGACCATCAAGTAGTCAAGGAAGTTGTCCGGAGAAAGAAAGAGGCTGCTCTGATGTTCTTATGCTATATTAACACTAAATATATCCTTTAATATCGTGGAATGAAAAAAATAAATAATGAATGTAAATTGCATAAGTTCTTACAATAGCACTCACATACATTTTACAGTTTTTACACTTGTTTTAAATGTTTACTTATCCTTAAAAAGTCTGAAGAGAAAATGAAGAAGAGCACATTGTCCTTTTACACTATAATTCTATCTGTTTGTATCCCCTGTAATTTAAAAATAAAGGTAATAGCTGCCAACACGACTCTTAATATTAACCTTCTGTTCTGTGTTGGCTTTCAACTTCTCTTTTTCTATTTTTATTGAAAAAGCAGTAAAACTCAAAACTTGGATTTCACAGTTTTAATACACTCTCCATTCCTTGAGCATTGCGTTGAATGTTATGCAGCTGGGGCCGTGCCATGAATGGGAGCCTAGTCTGAAAGAATGTAGACACATCTCGCTGCAGTTTAGAACAGAAGACCTTTAAGGCTCATAAAATATCCATATTTTTAGAAACACAAATTTTAGTTTGAACATGCAATTGTAGTTTACTGTAACTAAAGGTGGCCATACACAATGTCGCCAAACAAGTGGATCTTTCCCGTATATGTCGACGATATCGGGCTGATCCGATAGTGGGCCCTAGGGCCCAACGATCGGATCATAACAAAGGGTAATGGATGGTCGGATCACGGGACCACATCAACAGATGCGGCTGCGATCCAACGGGATTTTTTAGTCCTGTCTGATCGGCATTTGGTCGACTTTCAGCCAGATATCGATCGGGGAAGCCTGTCAGAGGGCCCCATACATGGGCCAATAAGCTGCCAACTCTGGCTATTATCGGCCTGTGTATGGCCACTTTTACCCAGTGTCCTACAATAAACCAGGAGGCAGTTCAAGCACAGAAAAGTGCACCATATAATATATTTGGCAGCTAATGAAAGAGGGAATTGCAGGATATTGGGGATGGGGGGGGCACAGCCTGACAGGTCCCTCACAAGATGCCTTCTAAACTATACACACCAATAGTGAGCACTCTCTGGGGCACAGTGTGGTTGGGATATTCGTCCAGTCCCACACCTATATCGCCATCATTTTCTTCCTTCCCAGAATCTCATCCTTCCAAAATCAGCCTATGAGTAAGTGCCCCAGCAGGCACGAAAGGCTTTAGGCCTTCTCCTGTATTGTTCTAATAAATGTATTTGAACTTTTAGCCACTTTTTTTTTGAAAAAAAACTCACATTTTTTCCTGTTGTACGTTTGGAGATGTCCCCTCAACAAAAACGGTTGTCTGAACTATCGGGAGATAATGTTAGTAGAGAGCTTCCTGGCTAAAACAGATAAAATAGGGAGCAGGTACACTCACACCAGAGAGAGTGTAAGTTAATAGAGTAGCCTTGGTGAACATTAGCATTTCTAGTAACATTTGGGAACCAACCGTTTGTCAAGTACAGCTGGAATAATAAAACAGCTTGGACTATTGTATTTCCCTCTTCCGAATCTTCTGAATGGGTCCTTTAGTTTTATTTATTTTTTTCAATTCTTTTTTAGGAGGTCCAACTGTTGCACTAAAAAGTCACAAAAACATTGACCTATAGGCATACTAAATCACCCACTGTGGTTGTGTAATGGGGCAATCTAACTAGCTCAAAAAACCTTCACTAAGATGCTTGCAAACGTTAGCGACCATGTTTGAGTTCTTTTTGACTGATTACCGACCTCAACGATGTCATCGGAAAGTTTGCGACTAAGTAGCTTTTGCAAACATTCGCAGTGTATGTAATAAAATTTCTCAATTGCAAAGCATTTTTTGTGACAAAATATTTCACAAAACTCCAGAGCAGGTGTTAATGCTAAACCTTTGGTTAGTGATCGCAATATTCACCAGCGAATGATTTTACATTGCGAGCAGTGCTAAACATTCGCAAAGAATTACATTCCCCCTTAAAGGAGAAGGAAAGGCTTTGTGCACTTGGGGGTTAGGCACCCCCAAGTGATTGTATTGACTTACCTGAAACCCCAGGCTGGTGCTCCTATCAGCAGAAAACTGCACCAGCCCGGGGTTATTCCAGTGAGCACCACGGAGCGATCGTCTTCCCTCTTCCTCTCTCTTCACACGGCTGTGCATGCGCAGTAGAACGAAAAGCCGAACTTTAACTAAAAAGTCGGCTATTTCGCTCAACTGCGCATGCGTTTGCCCCAGGAAATTTGAAGAAAGAAGAAGCCGGAAGAGGATCGCTCCATGGTGCTCACTGGAATAACCCTGGGCCGGTGCAGTTTTCTGCTGATAGGAGCACCGGCCCAAGGTTTCAGGTAAGTAAATACAATCACTTGGGGGTGACTAACATTTGGCACCCCCAAATGCACAAAGACTTTCCTTCTCGTTTAAGATATTATGGTATGCTTTTATATTTCTGGGCTGTTCCAGTCTTCTATAATGGTCTTTCCCTCAAAAGACTCTAGTTCGTTGGCCATGACTAAGTAGGTGACGGTTGTATTAACTAGATGGCTGCACTTGATTGTCTCTTGTGTAACTGTATCTGGAAAATTCTCCTTGCTGGATACTTTATACTTCCTAATACATGCATGGGTGGATTAGGGTTCATTATATGTCAATGCGCTCTCTTTACAGTTGAACTGGCAATGATAATGGATCGCTTATATGGAGGAGTGTGCTACGCTGGCATCGATACAGACCCAGAACTGAAATACCCCAAAGGTGCTGGCAGAGTGGCATTCTCCAATCAGCAGAGCTACATAGCTGCTATCAGCGCTCGCTTCGTCCAGCTCCAGCACAATGACATAGACAAGCGGGTAAGCACTGGATGGACAATAACCTTCACTTTGTTCTGTTTATCATTCATAATAATACATTGCTTGCTTTGCCATCAAAGTAATGTGTTATATTCTTCACTCTCTCATCATATCACCTCTAGACTACTGTAACTCTCTTTTAATTGGCCTCCCTCTCCAGAGACTGTCACCTCTCCAGTCCATAATGAACACTGCTGCAAGGCTCATATACCTCAGCAACCGCTCCTCCTCTGCCTCGCCATTCTGTCAGTCCCTGCACTGACTTTCACTACCTCTCAGAATTAAATTCAAATGAATGACCCTGACATTCAAAGCACTTCATAAGTCTGCTCCACTCTACATATCTGATCTCATCTCTATATACTCACACAACCGCTTACTACGCACCTCTACTGACCTGCTACTCAACTCTTCTCTCTTTACCTCCTCACATGCTCGCATTTAAGACTTTGCATGGGCTGCACCCCTCCTCTGGAACTCTCTCCCACAGTCTGTCCGACTTTCTCCCAACTTTTCTGCTTTCAAGAAATCTCTTAAAACGCACTTCTTTTGAGAAGCCTACCCTCACTCTGCTAAACTAACAAACGCAACACCACATACAGTACCACATTTCTCACCCACTTAATTCGATCTTGCCCACTCCCACACCTTGTGTATTACTCCCCTCCCTTTAGAGTGTAAGCTCTATCTGCATAGGGCCTTCCTCACCCTTTGTACCGGTATTGATTGTGATGTATGTAACTCCATATGTTCTATGTATATAATTTCATGTGATATAGTTGTATAATCACATTTACCTTATGTTGGCACTATATAAATACATGTTAATGATAAAAATATCTACCGGTCTCCTGCAACTCCTCTTTCACTGCAATGGTGGTGCTGGTCCTCCGTCGACCCGGCCAGGTCCCTTAGCAATAATAGTGTAAACAGTAGTAAAGCGTTATCAACACCATTCAAAGGCGTGGACAAAGTATAAATGGGAATGATTTACCAACATCAGTGCTAAATTGCACCAGTCCAGTTGCCCCTAATGGCAAGTGAAAGCAAAGACCCGATTGGTTTCTACTGTAGCTGTGTTCATAAATCTTTAGATTAATTCTGGGGGTTTTTTTTCATACCGTTACCTTATATGTGTGTTTATATATGCTAATACTAAGGATATAAATACATCGAAAAGGCCGGAGAAAGAATAGTGAAAATGGAATGTCCCCTCCCTACCAGTAGAGTAACCGGAGAGATCGTCGGAGCCGTATCTGTTAGCATTGGGACAAATGACAGAAAACCTGATCTATTTTCCACATGAATTAATCTGAAGAATGTTCTTTATTGGTGCTTTTTTTTTTTTTTTTGCAGGTGGAAGTGAAGCCATATGTGCTGGATGATCAGATGTGCGACGAATGCCAGGGCACGCGATGCGGTGGAAAGTTTGCTCCGTTCTTCTGTGCCAACGTGACCTGCCTGCAGTATTACTGTGAGTACTGCTGGGCCAGCATCCACTCCCGGGCTGGCAGGGAATTCCACAAACCACTGGTGAAAGAGGGAGGAGATCGCCCGCGCCACGTTCCTTTCCGCTGGAGCTGAGCACCTCGTCTGACCTCGACACACACACACACGCGGGAGTGAGGGCAGAAAGTATTATGGGTTTTTTTTTTGTTTTTTTTTTACTCCCTTGGATGTAGAGCAAAATGGTTCCTTTTTAGGTTCTCTTTTATTATATATATATATATATATATATATATATATATATATATATATATATATATATATATATATATATATATATATATATATATATATATATAATTTACAGTCACTTTACTGAACCTAGTGTCCAGTGTAATGCAGAGTGTAACAGCCCTGATTTTTTGCACTTTGATTTATATTAATATCTGCTTGGTACCTTAATTCTGTATGCAGGACTCTTTTCAGTAGAGACATCTCATTAGGCCGGTGCCCCTGTCACTGCCAGCGTGTCGTGGGTAAGGCAAAATAATCGTCTCCAGCCGGAGCGTGCTCTTACTTTACTGATACACCACTTACACTACCCTCCCTCCTATCCCTACGAGGTGACTTAGCCAATGTATCATGGACAGTGTAGCAACACCTCGAAAGCTAGCGAGACCATGCTTAATGGTATTTACTTTTCCCGGCTAGAATAACCTGCAACATCTCCAGCGTCAATGGAGATATTTAAAAAAAAAAAAAAAAATCATGACTTTATTTGATATCTTAAATGTTGAATCAAATTTTTATTTTTTTATTTAGTGCGGTTATTTTTTTTATTATTTGTTTCAGGGTGGGGTATGAGGGGGAAATAGACCTTTTTAGTGTTATATAAATTTATGCTGCAATAGCTTTTGCTGCTACTTAAAAAAAAAAAAAATAATAATAATGGTATTACCCACGATACTCTATTCAGGCTAGGGTATCTGTGATTGAAATAGGGAGATAAAAACATATATATAATGAAAAAAACAGTTGAAAAAGCTGCTGGAAATCGGTATAGAGAACTTCCACGGAAGGTGGATATTTTTTTGACTGCATGTTTATTTAATCCGGTTGCTGCATGCAATATAAAACGTTCTATATACCGCGTCGCATAAAGCCTGAGCACAGGGCGAACACTCACTCACACACAGGAAAAATGAAGAGTCTATATAGGAAAAAATGCTTATTAACTCACTCGATTGTGATGGAGGAAGGCATGTCTCGTCTGTAATGCATCGGAATACCGTCTGATCATTGCAGATTTTTTTTTTTTTTCTAAATGTATTTACAACCAATAAATAAACAAAACCTAGATATAGGGTCATTGTTAAACTAAAAAAAAAAAACTAAAAAACAAAAACAGACGGTAGATGAAAATAATTTGCGGTGCTCCGTTATATTGTGCAATTTTTTTTTATGTAGTTAAGTGATTTTGTCAAGTACTGTGATCAGATGTAACTTAAAGGCCTCTGTAGATCTCACAGCGAACAGCTGATACTTATAAAAAAGAAAATCAAGCTTTTTCTTAGTTACAAGCGCCTCTTGTGGTGCAAATTGTCCCAATGTGGCAGTTGTGTTTTTTTTTTTTAAATGTTATTTTTATATCTATTTTTTTTTTTGTAACAAATAATATATGAATAATGTCTTAGCCCAGACTAGGCACGTGCCCCATATTTTTTTTAAATATTGAATACAGAAATCATGTCTTAGCCCCGACTAAGCACTTTTGCAGTGTGTCCCAATGCGATTGTTTATTATTAATATTATTATTTTTTTTTAGAAATAATAATTATATAAAAGGCTTAGCCCTGACTAGGCACATTAATGGTTTTGCAAAGCAAAGTGTCCTAATGCTTTAGTTTATTGTTATTATTTTTAGAAATAATTGTAGAAAAGTCTTAGCCCAGACTAGGCACATTAACAATTTCACAAAGTGTCCCAATGTTAGTTTATTAATATTTTTTTATTTTATTTTATTTTTTTAGAAATAATTAATATATAAATAAAGTCTTAGCCCAGTCTAGGCACATTAACAATTTCACAAAGTGTCCCAATGTTAGTTTATTATTATTATTATTTTTTTTTTTAGAAATAATGAATATATAAATAAAGTCTTAGCCCAGATTAGGCACGTTAACAATTTTGCAAAGTGTCCCAAATGTGTTAGTTTATTATTATTATTTTTTTTAAGAAATAATCATCTATAAGTAATGTTTAGCCTAGCCTAGTCACATGGTTTTTTTTTAAGTAATAATAAAGGCTTAGCCGCCATTAGGCACATTAACATTGTGCCTATTAAACAATTATCAAATTGTCCCAATGTGTTTGTTTTATTTTTTTTGTTATAATACATAAATAATGTCTTGGCCCAGATCAGGCACATTAACAACTAATTAACAACCAACGTTGGTTTATTTTTAATTTTTGTTTTAGAAATAATGAAGTCCCAATAGTTTTTTTTTTTTTTTTAAACAATACATAAATACAGTTTTAGCCCAGGTTAGGCACGTTAAGCTTTTTTGTTTTGTTCTGTTTTGTTAAAAACACTACCAATGACGAGATGTCATTTAATGGACTTACCTGCAGGGCATAAGACTGCTAAAAGGAATTATACTCCTAAATATGCTTTTCCTACGTGAAACAAAGGTTTTATTTCTGGACGTATCCTGCAAAGCTTGAATTTTTCGTTCCTGCTAAAAAAAAAAAAAAAAAAAATTAAACATTTTCAAAGCACAGACTGACTATAGGTTCTGCAGATGGTTGCTATTTACAAGTTCAGAGCAGTGCTGTGCCTATGTTCTCCTGATTGTATAAGAAACCAGAAGATTGCACGTATCTGCAGAAAAGCCACCAAATCATTTTTTGTTTGTCCAGAGAAGCCACTTGCATCACTGGCCGGGAAAAAAAACCAAAATTTTTTCCTCCCTTTATTTTGCTGTATTTTTTATGATTTAGTTGTAAGGAATGGCTTGATAAAGAATTTCTTTTGGCTTAAAGTGCTTGAAGTATAGTCTAAATAAACTAAAGCATTCAGTGCTAGCAGGGTCGGACTGGCCCTGCGGGACACCGGGAAAAAACCCGGTGGGCCCCCGCCGCGTCAGACCCCCTCTCCCAATCTCCTGGCCCTACAAAAAAAAAAACAATTTGCGGAGCCGCACAGAGCCATTCGCGCATGTGCACGGCTCCTTTCGCATATGTGTGGCTCCTTTTGCGCATGCTCGTGGCTCTGTTTGCGCTTGCGATGCATCACAGAAGGGGGCCCTGGACAGGAGTCCCGGTGGGCCCTGGGCCCTCCAGTCCGACCCTGAGTGCTAGGGTTACATAGCTGTAAGCCCAATGGGATGCAGACATGCACACTGAGATGCGACCTGTCCGGTTTTGACCCAGACAGCCCGGTTTTTTGAAGGGCTGTCTGGGTCAAAACTGCCTGCCCGGTTTTCCAAATTAGGAAAACAGGGCAGGATTTCCTATGATTGACATGGCCGATAGCTGGTCGCCATGTCATAGCTCCGCCCCTGAAGTTATGACCCACCCCTGCCGCGTCACAGACCTGCCCCATTACGTCAAGTCTCCGCCCCCGCCAGGAGTCCATGGGACAGAATACGGCATCCCTACACGCACATCCTTTTTTGAGGTTAATAATGTTCGATATATTTTATATGCCCCAATGTATTTCTTTACTGTAGTTTGTGTCCGCTGTAAAACAGAAAAAAAAATCTTATGCACTACTTTGTATCTGGGCAATTTTTCACATTTCCCCCCCCCTTTTTTTTATTTTTAATTTTTTTTATATATATATATAGAAATATTTTTTTTATATTTTTGTTTTAGATAAAGAAAGGAAAACTTTCTGACCTGATTTTTTGCAATACCTCAATTTTGAATATAGGAAAGAAAATATTTTCTAAGTAAGTTTATTCAGAAAAAGTATATATATATTATATTATATTAATTTAATTTTGCAAAAGAATGATTTAAGATTGCTATTTTTGTTTTTTTGTTCTTTCATGCTTTTTATTTTAAAGATGATGTTTTTCGATCTTAATGTGATAAAAATTAGGTGGCGAAAGTTCTACTTAATCGTATGCAAAATCCCCCCCTACATTAAAGGCCAACGAATACAAAGTTCAGTCGATTGACAATGAAATGAAGTGCACACCCCCCACACATTTAGTATATTTTGCATCTGGTGCTGAAAGTGATGAATAGAAAGTACAAAAAAAAAAAAAAAAATATGTTCTGTTTTCCCTTGATTTTGTATGTTTGTAATCAAGCGTCGATTATGCATGACTGACCAGAAATATGAAAGATTTCTTCTGTCTGTATTTTTTTAAAGATGGCTTTTTTTATTTTGTTAAATTATATTAAAAAAAACTATTTCTTTTGTTTGTGTCCCCCTTTCCTATTTGTATATCTACTCGCCCCCCAAATCAAGTCTATTTGCTTTAGGAGGAGTCGGCAGTCGCCGCATTGAAGGACCCCTCGTGCAGCCAATAAATTAAACAGGGTCCTTTAAAAAATATGTTTTAAAAATATTGTGTTTTGAACTGCAAAACTTGCAAAATAAGCCGTTGGATGTATCCGTTCAGTTGGTTGCCTTTTCTCGGTGTTAGACTTGAATTAGTCAGATATTTTGAAGGCAGACTTAACCTTGATTATTTGTTGTTATGTGCAATACTGTTTGTACTGTTTATATAAAAAAAAAAAAAAGTGACGAAAAAATCCAAAAAAAAGGCATAAATTTATTGCAGATTTATTTTCATTGCAAAACATTGTGGTTTCCGTAAAAATCATTTTTCTACTGTCAGATATGTACTTTTTTCTTCATGCTGGTATTTTTTCAACTGTAATGTAGCCTTTGTACGGAGACAAAATTGTCAGTTATTTTTAGAAAGATTTTTTGCTAAGAAAAATAATTAAAACATTTCCATATTTTTTTTTTTTAATTTTTTTTTTTACTTTAGAGTGCTCTCTCTCTCTATCTCTCTCTCTCAATCTCTCTCTCTCTCTCAATCTCTCTCTCTCAATCTCTCTCTCTCTCTCTCTCTCTCTCACACTCACTCTCACACTCACTCTCTCTCTCTCTCTCTCTCTCTCTCTCTCTTCCCCCCCCCCAACCATTAATACTGTTGTTCCTCAGAGGTACTTTCAGATCTGGTCAATGTCATTCATATTATTTTGTATTTTTACTTGGAATAAATTAATTTTACGATGCGAATTCTTCAAAAAGTATTTTTTTTTCTCCAGTTAGTTTTCAAAGCTGAAACCTTTGTAATATTGTTACTAAAGTGTCTAGTTTTTTTTTTTTCTGAAAAGCAAAGCTTTATGTATTAACTTGCTGATGTGGTTTACAATGGTGTGACCGTGATGAACTTGGCTGGCAATGTAAAAGTGATTCAAAAATGTAATGAACAATTGGGCAATAAAAAAAAATGAATGAAGCAAAAAAAAACAAAACATTCATTCTGAGCAGCATTTTCCTTGTTTTGATGGGTGTTCACGTGGTAATATTAGGAACGGTAACCTGTAACTGGGCTGTTCTGTAAATGCCCTTGGTTCTGCAATGTATTACATACGAGCTGGATAGGAAATTTTTGCACAAATTGTTCAATGTAAAAAAAATTTAAGAATAATTCTTTTACTAGTTTTTCAGATTTGGCTTTATGATACCGAAAAGTTAGGTTTTTATGGTTGAACTTAAGATCAGGTTACGTTAGGGGGCAGATTTATCGAGGGTCGAATTTCAAGGGTTGAAAAACCCTCGAATTCGACCCTGGAAGTAAAATCCTTCGAATTCAAATATCGAATTCGAAGGATTTTAGCGCAAAACGTTCGATCGAATAAAAATCGAACAATAAATTCCTTTGCATCGAACGATTTTATTTGATCGATCGAAAGATTTTTATTCAATAAAAAAAAAAAACGTAGAAAAAGTGCTCTGGAAAGTCCCCATAGGCTAACATTGTACTATCGAATGGTCGAATAGTCGAACGATTTTTACTTTGAATCGTTCGAATCATTCGATCGAATTTGACCAATTCAATGGTCAAAGTACCCAAAAAAATACTTCGAAATTCGAATTATTCACTTGAGCTTAATAAATCTGCCCCTAGATCTTCTGTAGAGTAGAAAAAAAATCTAGGAAATAGGTGAAGCCCCTTAAAGTGACGGTATACCCCCTTTTTCAACATGAACTCAATGAACAGGAATAGTGCTGAACATACTTTTTACCAATTGATTTATTATGAAATATCTGGGTTATTTTTTTTTTTTTGCTTTTTCTGGCACTAAACAAGAACGAGGAAGCACTTCCTGTCACTTCCTGTTCCACAGAGCAATGGAGGATTGAGGATCGCTGAGAAGTCTCTGATATTGAGCTGCTCAAAGGCTGTTCTTGATCTTTTTTTAAACAAACGCCTCCCATCTCTTTTAATAAGGGGTTAAGATGTTCAGATAAAAAAAAAATATTTTAAAATGGCAAAAAAAAAGGAAAATATGGATTTTTTTTTTTATAAAAAAATTTATTAAAAAAAAGCCTAGGCAGAATTGATTTTCAGCACGTCTTGTTTATGATGATGATATTTATCAAAGGTGTTTTGTGTATACTGTCCTTTTTAGAAGAGTTTTTATGACCGTGACTTGCCCAGGGTCTCCATAGAATTTTTTTTTTTTTTTGTATGACCATTTTAATCTGATAAAATGGCCACTGCATGAATAAAGTAAGACCCTGCTCTATCTATACACAGCGGACACAGTTTTCTCAGATCTTCCATTTCTCTGCGGGACAAAGTGAAACTGGCTTCCTCATTCTTATTTAGTGCCAGAAAACAGTTATTTAATAATATTTTCCCCAGGTCTAGTAACCCATGGCAACCAATCAGATGTCTGTTTTCAAGCAGCTGACTAGTATAATGCTGCTTTTTGATTCGTTGCTGTGGTTTATGATATATATATTGATTAAATATATGTGCCTTACGTCGATGGCTTCTTTTGTCACCCACCAATGCTCCAAAGGTGACCATGACAATGAAGACATGGACCAATGACTTACATCTTCTGTAAAATTTGCTCTAATGTAGATCAGATCCAAAATTCTGTCCATGTTCAGGTGTGAGAGATGGAGAGGAGACAAACTCTTAAAACTGACTGGATGAGAGACTTCCTACAAATGTCGGACTGGCCCAGGGGGATACCAGGAAAACTCCGGGTGGGCCCAGGTGTCAGTGGGCCTCTTGCTTCTAGCCATTTAGCCTATTTCATGGCCATTCTCTGTTTCTTTATGGGGGGAAATGCTTAATAATGGAAGAATATAGTAAGTAGAATATAAAAGACTAGGAGAATAAAGTGGTTGAGTGAGGAGAGGAGGAATAATAGTTGGAAAACTGGGCCTATGATCTAAAGGTTTTCTGGTGGGCGCCTGGCGTCCCAGTCTGACACTGCTTCCTATTAAACTCTGCAAAATTCCACCTGAGCCAGGTACAATCGTCTAAAGGTGGCCATACACGGGCCGATAAAAGCTGCTGACAGACCGTGTCAGCAGCTTATTGGCCTGTGTATGGGGCCCCCCGACGGGCTTCACCGATCGAGATCTGGCCGAAAGTTGGGCAGATCTCGATCAGATGGGACAAAAAATCCCGTTGGATCACGGCCGCATCTATTCGTTGATGCGGTCCCGTGATCCGACCGCACATTGGTATTCGTTAGGATCCGATCGTTGGGCCCTAGGGCTCACGATCGGATCAGCCCAATATTGCCCACCTCAAGGTAGGCATATTGGGGAGAGATCCGCTCGTTTGACAACATCGCCAAACGAGCGGATCTCTCAGTGTATGGCCACCATAATAGAAGAGGCCAATTGGAACAAACTCCCCTTTGGACCTTTGTACAAGATAACCTGTAATAAAGCCTCAATTAAAGAGGTTTGATCCGTTGCTGTTTAACATAATGTGACTGAAGGTCCATGTAGCTGCACAGCTAAGGGAAGTTTTAGGTGCGCTTGCCATTTATTTCAAATTCTAGGTGATATGGGCTGCTAGACCTGGGGCAAACTTTGAAGGTTATTTTACAATAATTGTGGATCAGAAGAAAATTCACTGGCACACAGTCATTACAAGGTGGGACGCCGATTCCACCATTGCTGTGCACCAGGGATTATCTTCAATTAAAGGCCAGGGTGTGCGAGTGCAACTCGCTATTTTACAATAATTCTCATATGGTTTTAACCAATAAACCGTAAAATCTACAACCTGTCTTGTGCTGAATGCATTTACCAACTTATCTTCACCGCAAGCAAGTTCTCAACACTTGCAAATTCCTACCACACCAGAAGACAAAATAAGCACTTTTCCAATTATAGTCCATTACCAAATATAAAATCTTTTCTTGATAATTAAATTTAAGGATTGTGCTTACCCAATGGCAGGGTGATCTGTCCGAAAATAGGTCACCAATCTCGAGTCTTCTGATATCTCTTTATGCAAAATCGAAATAAAACATTAGCCAAGTCATTCCTTTGGACCTGCCTTGTATAGAAGAACATTATACAGTTTCCTATGTGCCGTCAGTCTGTTTTTTCTCTCTCTTCTCACCACACATTTTGTATAAAGGTATTTGTCATGGGTAGACCTCAAGTCGGCAGCCATTCACTAGCGACCTGCCCGGCAACCCGAAATGTTTAGAAAATGCTATAAAATCACTTTTCTAAAACAATTTTAGAGTAAAACGGTTGTATTTTTTCCCAACATGCCTTTCCTATGCTCCTACTCCACTGTATCTCCTCCTTCCAGCTGGTATTTTCCATGTACTGTATGACATGCTCGATTTCTGCTCGCCCGCTCTCATACCAACATTTATTCTCTTCACTTGGACTAAATGTATGAAATTCCAGTACTGAGACTAAACCTGCTGATATTGCTCACAACTGCTTAAACTTTGTAGTCTGGACACGATTTATCTTTCTGTTATCAAACCACATTAAATCTAGTTGGATAAACCACTAACTTGTCTTCCTTTTGCCTGTACTGTGAGATCATGTGAGCTTGGGCACAGGCCCGGATTTACAAACTGGCCGCCCCTAGGCCAACTCTGCTCAAAGCCCCCCTCCCCCTGCCGGTGCGTCCCCTCACTTCCCCCGGTAGCCCCCCCCCTGCCACGTGCCGTCCCCTTCCTACTTGCCAAGAGCCGTCGCCCTCCTACTTGCTAGGAACCGCCCCCTTCCTTCTTAGCTGCGCGTTCCCTTCCTACTTGCCAGGCCCCGTCTGCTTCCTCTTCCTGTGCGTGTGTGCAGGCACATACGTGCAAGTTTTAACGGTCCAGAACAGCACTGGAGATTGACATGCATCTCCAGTGCTAGTAGCCTATTTTACTCTTTTTTGTAATTTATGGATTATTTGCCCCTAATGAAGACCACTCACGTGGTCGAAACGCGTTGGCCAATATTGGGCCAAATATGTAAGTGTCAATTGGGCCAAATATGTAAATTTTTGATGTAATAAACTTTTGTTTTTTTTAAAATTGGGTGTGCGATCCTTAAATTATATATGTGCATTCAGTTTTTGGAGGCTTCATTTGGGCGGTCTCCTTGGGATCTGCACCCCAGAAATAAAATTAATATAGGTTCTGCGCCTTCCAAATAATAATTTCCAGTGCTAGTCACGTTTCCTGATGCGGCTGGGCAACATGCCGCCCCTCAAATTCTGCCACCCTAGATCCGGGCTTTTGTGGCCTTGCCACAAATCTGGGCTGGTTGGGCAAATGTAAAGTGGCCTTTGATAAAGGAGAACAAAAAGTCGACCCATATCCTTCCCTAGCCCACCCCTTCACCACCTGCACCCAACCCTAACCCGGCACTCCTCAGTATTTATAAACCTGTGTGGCCCCGCCCCTTTTGTGACATCATAGCAGAGTGGGACAGAATCATTTTTAAAAAAATGTATTAGTTGGATATAAAGGAGTCTTTGGGAGATGGTCTTTCTTTTGAAATATTTTATTTTCATATTAAACAAATGAAATCAAAATGACAGCAAATATTATGCAGATAAAGCAAATATGTTGCATTTGACACAACAGCATGATATCAAAAATGTATACAAATCAATAAAGAAACATTGAAAACTTACAAGAACTAACTAAAATGAACTAAACGAGTGGATGCAATAAAAAGAAAGAAAAAGCCCATTCATCATCTGGAATGCCGGACTACCCCAATCTTTTTACAATGGAAGAAAGCAAATGATTTGATCACCAGTATTGGAGTTACAGATCTCAAAAT
Organism: Xenopus laevis; assembly: GCF_017654675.1. Lineage (NCBI taxonomy): Eukaryota > Metazoa > Chordata > Amphibia > Anura > Pipidae > Xenopus > Xenopus laevis. The sequence continues at coordinate 20,614,130 of NC_054383.1, forward strand.
AAGGAGACCAAATCAGCCTGAAATAATCTTTGGAAATACTTCCTTTAGTTTTACTTATTAAGACTTCTCGCCAGCTAAACTGGTTCATAGAAGAAATGATGTCCGATAACGAGGGGGGTTCTTTTTGTAACCAAAAATTAAATAAAGCTTTCCTAGAAGCAGCTAGAAATAAAGTAGTCAGTAACTTACTTTCATGGGAGATAAAATGTATCTTAGGAATTGAGGAAAGTTTATTAATATCTAGATGCAGTAAAGCAAAACATGGAGACAATCTCATTTTTATCTTCAGTCTAAGATTTAAAAAACGAGTGACCCCCCCCCCCCCCAAATAGAATAATCTTTGGACAAGTCCATAGATAATGGAAAAGTGACACATTCATCTCGTCACATTTAGGACAATATGATAGAGGAATATTAGAAGTACTTTTAGAAAAAAAAATGCCATAGCCAAGATGGATAAGCTTAAAATCTCAGCTAAAATGTATTTATTATAGTTATTAATAGATTTCACCAAATCTGAGGGGGACACTTGACATTGTAAAAACTCAGCCCATATGGTGAACGATTTTGATAACGGGTTTGAGTCTGACCCATGATCATTCCAAAATGTTTTAGATAAAGAGTTAATAGAAACCAAACAAGGGAGTTCCAAAAATTCTACCAAATCTTCAGCTAGGACCTGCTATTTTATATTTTTACAATTACTTATTTGCTTATCTAGATGCATTTGAATTGTTACAAATGTATCTTATCTTCTGTTGTGGCTGTTCTGGGCTCTTTTCTTATTCTGGCTGTTCAGTGCAGAGAAAAACGGGACTTTCCAGTACAATTGAGAGACTGCAGGTTTAGCTCTCAAAAGAGGGTGTCCCTGTAAAAATGGGACAGTTGGAGATATGAATTCAACCTGTAACTAAAAAAAACCCTATCCCCCTACCCTATGTAGACCCCCCCTCCCTCCTCCCCCCAGCCTAAGTGTTACCCCGGGCAAATGCCCCTCGATGCAGATTCAGGGATCACAGTTCACGGCAGTCTGCGCAACTGCGCATGCGTCGAAATGGACGGAATTTACTGAAGAGCCGGAAGAAGACGCGGAAGATAACTGCCATGAATTCCCATCCCTGAATCTGCACAGAGGGGTAAGTATAAAGTTAGCTGCCCCCCCCAGACATTTGTCTGGGGGGGGCAGCTAGGCTGGGGGGGGAGGGGGTCTATGTTGGGTAGGGGGTAGGGTTTTTTAGTTACCGGTTGAATTCTCCTTTAAAGGGATTGTAAAGGCAAAAAAATAAAATCCCATTTTTACTTTCTTTAATGAAAAAGAAACCTATCTCCAATACACTTTAATTTAAAAAATGTGTACAGTTTTTATAAGAAACCTGACTGTATGCAGTGAAATTCTCCCTTCATTTACTGCTGTGGATAGGAATTGTCAGACGGTCCCTAACTGCTGAGCAGGGAAACAATCATACTTATGAACAGCAGGGGGAGCCCCCGCCTTACTTCCCAGCCATGCAGAACTCAAGCAGCTTTGTTTATGATGATCCCTAAGCAGCCCAGACCACACTGAGCATGTGCACAGTCTTAGTCTTGCAAAGATGTTTAACAAAGTTACAAGATGGTGGCCCCCTGTAGCCAACTTTGAAAGCATAAATCATTTGTTTGATTAGGCTTGTGGGGCAGTAAGTTCATGCTTATGTTTGGTATACAAAATACAGCATTTCTAGCCTTATTCTATTTTAGACTTTACATGCCCTTTAAGCACTGCAACTGGATCATTAGAAAATACCCCCTGTAACACTGGGACGCACCTTGGACATGAATAAGAAACGACAGGTGAGATTTATTAATGTGCCACGTACTGTACCAAGTGTATTTTTGGTGTAAAGAATTGGATGCAGACGTATCATATGTCTCTGGGTCTTGGCAGGGCCCTGGTTTCCGTTTAGGACTGGGTAAGACTCACTGGTAACTGATGAACTAATCAGGATACAGTTGCATTAGTGAAGTGGTTGTCATGCTCTGCAGGTTCCCTCACGACCGCTGGTTGGATATTTGTGGTGAATATGCTTTGAGCGGAGGACATGTCTCCCTGGTTCAGCACTTACATTCCATATAGAAGATCCTGCAGTCTTTGCTCTGCCGCATGGTAGTTTTCCCTCTCCGGCAACTTCACATTACAAACATTACTAGCCATTCCCTTGTTTACTGTTGCCAGTGGTGTGGCAAAGGTCGCAGGGGGATTATGGGATATCAACCTGGCCCCCCTCCAAAAATAAATCTTCATTCCCTCAATCCCACTTGAAATTAAGATACTGCTTAGATTGAATGCAAATGATTTACAACCCCGGCACCACTTGCATGGCCACCAATGCAGCCACGAGAGAAGGGACTTCCTTGTAGGCAGATGGGACGCCAGTGGAGATTGGAAGCCCTCAGCTTATTATACAGGGCGGCGATTCTAGTCTGGCTCTCACTTTGCTGTAGTGAAAGAGCTGCAGTGCCAGTTCCCATGTCACAAACACTAAGGCCCTGTGCTCTCCAAACTTATCCTCAGGCTGCCCAGCTTGTTGGCATCCTGGAAGAGAATAAGGGACCACTGAAGGATCAACGTGTTCTTGATACTCTAACGCCAGTGGCCAAGAGCAACTAACACCCAAACCCCCGTAACAGTTAAAGGAGAATGATCATGGACATAAATATATGTGAATTCACGGCTAAAGTTATTTGCTTAAAGGAACAGTAAAACCAAAAAATAAAAGTGCCCGAGGCACCAAAATATCATTTCCTATTAAAGGAACAGTAACACCAAAAAATGTAAAGTGTTTTCAAGGAATGATAATATAATGCAGTGTTGCCCTCTACTGGTAAAACTGGTGTGTGTGCTTCAGAAACACTACTATAGTTTATATAAATAAGCTGCTGTGTAGCCATGGGGGCAGCCATTTATAGAAGAAAAGGCTCCGGTTACACAGCAGATAACAGATAATCTCTGTAGTATACAATGGGATTCTTCAGTACGTACTGTATCTGTTATCTACTGTGTATCCTCTGCTTGAATGGCTGCCCCCATGGGTACACAGTAGCTTGTTTATATAAACTATAGTAGTGTTTCTGAAGCAAACACACCAGTTTTACCAGTGCAGGGCAACACTGCATTATATTGTCATTCCTTGAAAACACTTTTTTTTGGTGCTACTGTTCCTTTAATTGGAAATGAGAATTTGGTGCCTCAGTCTTACAGACATTGGTTTAACTTTGCATTTTGAAGACAGCTGTCATGTGATTCTGGGATCCACCAACACAGCTAGTTTGTAGAACATCATATTTTTAATTCCGTTGTTTTGTCTTTATTTTTTTTAATTATACATCTTCCTCTTCTGACCATTGTTACTGTTGTTACTTTGTATTGCTTGTTCTTCTATTCAGACTCTCCTATTCATCTTCCAGCCTCTCGTTCACACTGCTGCCTGGTTGCTAGAGAAAACTGCTGGAAATTTGAAGTGTTTAATATACATACTTTCTTCCCCTTTCAGACTAGAAACTGTAATATTCAGCAGAAAATGGTTCTTTTGTGGGGGGCGCGGATTATTCTAGTTTGGGATTTGTTCAAATCTTTTCATGAAGGATTTGGCTAAATAAATGTGAGCCTGACAATTTGCATATGTAAATGAAGATCAGGAAACCCTAAAAAGGACTGCACAAAAAGTCACATGATCGGGACTCCTATTCAATACTGCCGATTCTGGAACCAAATCCTGGACTCATTATATCAGAGTCATTATATCAGGGCAGGGAGATGTGAATGAGGCTCTGGCCGGCGAATCCTTCACAAACCTCCATGGACACGTTTCCTACAAATGGGCTCAATGTTAGTGAAGATTCTCATTCATCCAGGTCATGGAATATCTATAGAAATAAGTCAAATCAACTGGATTTGCTGTTTTTTTTTCTTGAGAGCAGTCATCCAACTGGCTTTCTCAATTCAGAATAACTTATATAAAACATACACATATATATATATATATATATGGCACTATATCCTCTGGAATGTTGCTCCAATCAACATAATCTGTTTATCATAATCCACAAGGATGTTATGAAGTTAGGTGTTGATTATATTAGCAAGATTGGAGCTATGATGATTTATTAAACCTTCCAGGGAGAGGGGCTAAAACAGAATTGTATGTGGCAGACAGATGTCGCACCCCTCGCGTCTCTATTCAGACTTGATTTTTCAGATAATACATATATGGCTTCTTTCACACCTCTTTTTGAACCAGTCGCTTTCCCGGTCTAGAATCTGGACTTGGCAGTCTTCAGTCCTTTTTCTTTTAGATGTAGGTACTCGGCTGAGTTCTGACCAGAGGAGCTGACTCTTCTGTGCCATACGCTGGTGTAACTGTCGTTTGGTATCTCTCCCACATACAAATCAGAACACTCCTCACTGCACTCACAATGTTACTCTTCTTGTGCTTTGGAGTTGGGTCTTTTGGGTGAACCAGTTGCTGCCTCAGTGTGTTGCTGGGTTTAAAGCAGATAGGGATGTGGTGTTTATTAAAAATCCTTCTAAGTTTTTCCGACACCCCAGCTACATATGGGAGGACCAGACCATATACTGATAGGAGTAACATTCCAGAGGATAAATTGCAGAAGTAAGATCCTATTTACAAGTTATTCTGAATTGAGAAGGGTTCAATGTTCTTCCCCATTAAAGGACAAGGAAAGGCAAAATAATAAAATCCCATTTTTACTTTCTTTAATGAAAAAGAAACCTATCTCCAATATACTTTAATTAAAAAATGTGTAACGTTTTTATAAGAAACCTGACTGTATGCAGTGAAATTCTCCCTTCATTTACTGATGTGGATAGGAATTGTCAGATGGTCCCTAACTGCTGAGCAGGGAAACAATCATACTTATGAACAGCAGGGGGAGCCCCCGCCTTACTTCCCAGCCATGCAGAACTCAAGCAGCTTTGTTTAGGACAATCCCTAAGCAGCCCAGACCACACTGAGCATGTGCACAGTCTTAGTCTTGCAAAGATGTATAACAAAGTTACAAGATGACAGCCCCCTGTGGCCAACTTTGAAAGCATAAATCATTTGTTTGATTAGGCTTGTGGTGCAGTAAGTTCATGTTTATATTTAGTATACAAAATACAGCATTTCTAGCCGTATTCTATTTTAGACTTTCCTTGTCCTTTAAGAAGAGGAATTCAGAGCTGGAGAACGAAGCTGCAGCAGCAGACAGACATGGAATTCGTCGAGTCTTCTGTGTAGTGTTGCCACCTGTCTGGTTTTTACACCTGCTGTCCGGTTCAAAAATACCTGCCCGGTTTTCAGAAGACTGAAAGCCGGGCAAGCCTATTCCCTGCTTCCTCAGCGATTTGGCCTATCATGAGCTGCCATGTCACTGGCCCAACCCCTTTGCGTCACTGGACTGCCCTATCGCATCATCAGCCCTGCCTCTGACATCAGTGGTACCGCCCCTGCCCGGATTCCTAAGGAAGAAAAGATGGCACCTTTACTTCCGTGTGTTTTGTACATATGAGATATGGAATTGTCACTGTATTTATCCTTTAGTAGGGATGTACGGAATACACTATTTTGGATTCGGCCGAACCCCTGAATCCTTCATGAAAGATTCGGCCAAATACCGAACCAAATTTGAATCTTAATTTGCATATGCAAATTAGGGGTGGGAAGGGAAAAACATTTTTTACTTCCTTGTTTTGTGACAAAAAGTCACGTGATTTCCCTCCCTGCCCCTAATTTCCATATACAAATTAGGATTCAGTTCGGCCAGGCAGAAGGATTCGGCCGCATCCGAATCCTGCTGAAAAAGCCCGAATACCGAACCGAATTCTGTGCATCCCTATCCTTTAGGTTAAAAAACACAGATTTCCGTATTATTGCAATTGGGAGAATTAAACTTCCTGTAATTCCACCTCTGGGGTCACAAAGCAAATCCCTTGCCAGAGTGACGTCACTTCCAGGTTTGATGCACAGGGGAAGGGACAGGGTCAGACTAGATTTTTAACTGCCGTCAACCCTGATTTTGCTGCCCTAGGCCCGGGCCTTGGTGGCCTTTCCACAAATCCAGGCCTGGATGAGCGCAGTGGTGGATTAAGAACATGTGAGGGCCCCTTCTAGGGCAGGGCTTTATTTCAGTGGGGTAGGCGCCATGTTTTTTTTAAATACGCTAGTGGTTTAAAGCTTAGGCAATGGCACATGACGCTAGCATATTTATGTGGTGTTCAGCTTTTTCAGAAACCGTGGTGTGGACACTGCCAAAAACACGGCGAAGATCTGCAAATAACATTCGAATTATTCGGCATAGATCTGCAATTAACTTTCGAATTATTGGGGCACCCCCACCTCTGCTCTAGCTAGCTGCCTGCCCCGGACGGAGTCTGAGAGAAAACAGTGTGCAGGTGCTTAAATTGTGCAGTAAGCTGCAAGCTAATAAAACAGGCAACTCTTGGGCTTGGGTGGCAAGAGTGGTGACGACTGAGTAAGACGATGAAGAATTCAGACAGAGTCAGACTGCATGTCTGCGTCTGACCGCATGTGTGCGAGAGCACACCGCGCTCAACTCTTAAGCCTTTGGTGCACACCTGGGGGAGGGGGGGCTACAGACCAGACCCAGGACCTGTTAGAAAACTCATGGGCCCCTACCACTAATGGGCCCCTAGGCTATAGCCTAGGATCTAATCGGTTCCTGTATGTGCAGCTTGAGTCTGAGCAGAGTCCATGGGTGACTGAGAGGGAACCATGCCTTGGGCTTCCTCACATGTAGGCCAAACCTTTGGACTTCCCTAGGACACAATTTCTTGGTAAGTGAGTGCAAGCTCTTGTGTTTGTTCTTTGCCAGCCCTACTCTAAATATAATTGAAAGAATAATGGTAACAAACACTTTACTGATCGCACGGACATTTAGTAAACCAGTCATTCTACATAGAGAGAAAAGGGCAGGGGGAGCAAATGAGCCTCTTATACAACTCCATTGTTTATTATTATTATTTCTCCAGGCGCTGCAATAAATGCTCTCAGTTCCTACGGCATAGAGTTATCTTGTCAATTAAAAAAAAAAAAAAAAAATCGACATTTTTAAAAACAGGTTAGGGCTTTTTATTGCCACATTGTTAATGGAATGGTAGTTCATTACAGCACAAAGCAACGTTATGACAACGAGCGTCTTCTTCATGGTTGTAGCTGCAGCGTTGTTTCCTAATATCTCATGTAATACAGATGAAGCGATTCCTATGGAACTCCCACCCATGGGCGGCCACTTTCCTTGCCCCCCCGCAAGTCACTCGGAGAAACCAGGAAGGCTACAGTGGATGCACCAACCGAATAACCAAACAGTAAAACTATATACAGAGGGGCGGGACTTGTGTCTGTTACACAAAGTGACACTGGATGTGCAAGAATATGTATACGGCTTCTATATACCGAGCTGCTTCTAGAGGGGCTCATAGTTCCGCATATAGTATTCGTGCATAGATCTATAGGCAACTCTCTCCCCTCACAGAAGAAATTGGTGTTTAGTAAACTGGACAGGAGGTGCTTGGGAAGTTCTATACCGAGGCTGAGTCGATCCACAACTGAACATGGGAAAAAAAGCTAATTCATTAAAAAACAGATTCTAGTAAAGCAACACTTACAAGGTTTTTGGGACAGAGAATCTAAAAAACATCTTTTACTGCTAAATATGAATTTGCTTTCTGCAGCTTTAGGGGCGAGCTCTTCTCTCTGCCAGCGATTGGGAGTGACACAAGTCACCCTTAAAATGTGCTGTAGCATTTCTATTGGATAAGCACAGATTAAAGGGCTCCTTTCATGGCTATCCGTCATCGTTGCCAGTTAGAAGCAGCAAACAGAAGTCTGAGCCCTGGTCCAGTGATGTGCGGACATGATTGGCTACGGCAGCAACTTATTGAAGTCCATGAGCCGCTCATCACTGACTGGTCACAGACTCTGGAAGCTGCGAGTAGCAATGAATAACATTTAAGGTATGAGGAGAAAGAAAAACAATCGATAGATAACTGCATCTTTTACAGGTCAAATAAAAACATTTCATTCGAAGAATTTGCCTCTAAGAATGCCAGTAATGTGAATGGTTCGGAATTACAGCTGGCAGTGCATAAAACCCTGCTATTTTATTTATATATATATATTAGTTCCAGCTGCAACTAATGCACCAGGATCATTTCAGATTCCATATTTAAGACTGAATAAGTTCAGGGCTGCTAGACCTACCACATGCCAGACTGGAGGGACCCCGCAGGTAGGACTACACTTACACCCGCCCCCCCCCCTACCCCCAATTCCTGACACTTCCCCCCCCAATTCCTGACACTTTCTCCCGTTGGCAATCTCTCTCACCTCACTTTCCTAGCCGAGTCTGCTTGATGCCACAAGCTAAAAAAAAAAAAGGTTCACGTTGCTGAATATCAGCAGAAGTGGAAGTGAGCGAGTGCAGCGGTGCGAGTTTTATTTCAGAGAATGCATGAATTTGTCGAGGCTGAATTCCGCGTCGTACTGCTCCTGATTCCACAGCTCTCCCAGGCTGTCCAGAATGGACTTCATGGAGGTCTTGCCGCTACTGTTGGCAGCATCAGCCTTTTCGCTTTTTCCGTCCTAAGAAGCCGGGCAGGAAAGGGTAAGAGGAAATGTCAATATTATGGAAAACAAATGAACGTAGAATATCTTTAGAGCACCAAAAACCACTTTGGCAATACACGTTTTCCCCCCTAGTTTTAGACATTAGCAGTTTATGAACTGCTAATATTTGTGAGATTGAAGCCCTGCCACTGCCAGACTGGCTGAAAATTAAATTAGTGAGAAAAGTAACATCAGGCGCTGTCGCTCAACATTTAGTGAGCAGAGAAAAGTCACCTGAGGTTTCTCTGGTCAGTTTTAAGCAAAGCCGCATCACACGAGCCCTAATTTTAAAAGGGGTGGTTCTTTAAAGGGGACCTGCCACCTTAAGAAATAATTCCAAATCCTAATTTATCATGTTAGCCAAGCAAAATATACTTTACTTTTACTATATGTTTTATTTAAATTTTGTTTCCCTCAGTCTGGTAATTCATAATACTAACAAGCAGGCAGGAGCCATTTTGTGGACACTTATTATTAAGACAAGCCTTCATCTCAGAATCTTGTTTGTGCACCACAATGGGGGACCTGATGTCCATCCCCATGTCCTGGTTACACAATTAAATGGTGAAGAGAACGGGGGAATGAGTGGAGAGCAGTGACATCTAGGAAGTGCTGAATGGAAAGTGAAAGTAATGGCTAATTCGAAACAACTTTTTAATTGGCCTTCATTTTTTCTTTTTTTATATATATTTTTTGAAATATTTGCTTCTCTCTTTTGACTCTTTCCAGCTTTCAAATGGGGGTCACTGACCCCATATAGAAGTAAAGGCTCTGTAAGGCTACAGATTGGTCATTGACACTTTTTATTTCTCATCTTTCTATTCAGCCCTCTCCTATTCATATTCCAGTCTCTTATGCAAGTCAATGGTTGCTATGGTAATCTGGACCCTAGCAACTGGATAGCTGAAATCGCAAACTGGAGAAAGTTACATTTAAAGGTGAACAACCCTTTTAAGTCAATTAGAATAGAATTTTTAATTTCCAGATAATTATTGTATGCTATACATAGACATGCCATCTGTCCGGGGTAAAACCAAAATTCGGAAATGCAGACTGGACCCTGAAGAGAATGACGTGGTGATCAGACAATGGGCAATCCCACCCACTAAATGTCAACTCCCAACATCATGCAAACCACCAATGACTTTGCTCCATGCCAGGACTTTGCCAATGTAAAAAGTGCAACCCCAGGTATTCCCAATTTCATTTGTAGCTGTTTTCTTAAACAATCATAAAAGATCTAGTAAAAACTGAAACTGCAAGTCAGGACTAGACAGAGATTCAATATAGGCCCTGGCATTTAATATAAAGAGTCTCATATGGCTCCAATAAATAGTGACTGTTGCATTTACAGCAGGTCCACTGATATTTGCCAGAATCTACGTATTACTAGTCTGGTTCTACTGTAAATTAAGACAATATCTATCATTGTATAAACAAATCCCTGCTGTTAATATGTTGTTGGCCTTCCTGCTCAAAATGGCTTGTCCACAGATTCTACTGAAAATGTTACCTTATCGAGTGTAAATAAGTCCAGGAGCTGGTCGGTGCCCATACTCTGCAAGCTGGCATTTTCCTGGCTTATCACCGTGTTGGCAATACTCATCTTGAACTTCTGCAGTCCCATAATCTTTTCTTCCAGGGTTCCTCTTGTTATAAGTCTGTACACATTGACCACACGTTTCTAGGGGAAGAAGGGAGGAAAAAAAAAAAAAAGCGCCTTTTTTTTAGCTATGCCTGCTTTTACATATGGATGCACCGAATCCAGAATTCTGCCTTTTTCAGCCTAACCAAATCCTAATATGCAAATTAGGGGCAGGGAGGGAAATCGTGTGACTTGTCACAAAACAAGGAAGTTAAAAAAAAAAAAAGTTACCACCCCTAACACTTGCATATGCAAATTAGGATTTGGATTGGTATTCGACCAAATCTTTGAGAAGGATTCAGGGTCTGGCCGAATCGAAAATAGTGGATTTGGTGCATCCCTACTTTTACATCTTAAACCAATTGTAATTTACATATTAGTGCACCAAGGTCTGACCCTGACTGGATTTGATGTAAGGCACATCCAAAATCTCATCCAAGTCATAATGTTCAATGTCACCAAGCAAAAACAGTTCAATGCACGTCCATCTTCTGAGTTATCGGTTAGCTGACTGCGAGATCGGCAATTTCCGTGTAATTCCGCGCACAAACCGGCAAACTGCTCCAACTGCCCATGCGCAGAAATACCGATCTTGCAATCAGCGATGATGGACGCATGGAACTTCCCTGGAAGGATCTGCGGCAAGGGGGTAAGTATGTAGTATGGGGGTTGGGGGTTACGTTTTTTTCAGAACAGGTTGATTTCTCCTTTAAAGCCCCATCATCAGCAGGGATGTTTTCTGTGGTGTATTTTTTTTTTTTTTTTTTTTTCAAAACACAGTCAATCGCGCTGCTCCAGCAGAATTCTGCACTGAAATCCAATTATGAAAAGAACAAACCGATTTTTTTTTATATTCAGTTTTGAAAGTCACATGACTGGGGGCAGCTGGGAAACTGACAATATGTCTAGCCCCATTTCAAAATTGAATATTGAAAAAAAAAAAAATTGTTGAAATGGATTTCAGTGCAGAATTCTGCTGGAGCAGCACTATTGACTGATGCGTTTTGAAAAACCATGTTTTCCCATGACAGTATCCCTTTAAGCAAAAATTTCATCCACTGGCAGCCCCAGCACTCTGCATGAACAAATGCAATGAAAATACAGCCTTACACACACCCGTGATCTAATCCTTTTACCAAATTCCTTTGCATAAATAATCATTTCTATCTTCATCTCTCATGCTGGACAGCAACATCCAACACCATATTGTCTCACTGGTCACTACTGGTTACCAATGACCATGCCCAAAACTTTCTGCAAACAAACCATGAGACAGACTTCCCATTTGTTACATAATATCACAATAAATCCCCGTTGGCGCAAGCAGTATGTACCTGTCCAATACGGTGGGCTCGATCCATAGCTTGAAGATCCCTCATTGGATTCCAGTCATGTTCCACAAAGACCACAGTATCAGCCCCAGTTAAGTTGAGACCCAGCCCGCCAACATGTGTGGTAAGCAGAAGAACATCAATAGATGGATCATTATTGAACCTAAAAATTTAAAATATGAAATGAGCATCCTAATCATTTTGGGGATGAGAAAGCAAGTTCATTTAAAAACACAGGGAAAAAGCCAATCACTGACTGGTTGCTATGGGTTACTGCCCACAGGCAAATTTGCCTGCTGTTGATCTGGAAGTCCCAGCAAGTCTTAAAGGAGAAGGATAGGCTAAAATGAAGTAAGCTTTATCAGAAAAGGTCTATATAAATATACCAGTAAACCCTCAAAAGTAATGCTGCTCTGAGTCAAAAGAAACACAGCATTTCTTTCCTATAGTGCACACATGGGCTTCTGCATCTGTTTTCAGCTTAAACCTCCAGGGCTTGGGCATGCTCAGTTGGCTCCTCTCTCCCTTATCCCTCCTCCCCTCCCTGCTGTAATCTGAGCCCAGAGCTATGAGTGAACAGGGAGAGACTCAGGCAGGACGCGATATCATAGCAAGCGAATATGGCAGAAACAGAGAAAGCTTCTAGAGCGGTTTACTCAGATATGGTAAAACATTCTGCAGAATAAATATAGTGTTACAGCTTGCACTATTGCGGCTAATCTATTGGCAATAAACTGCATCAGTGGCTTTACTTCTCCTTTAAAACAGTGCAGTGAATCAATGAATGTACCAAAGACGACGGGAGCTCATGCAGTAACTAGAAGACACATTATCAGAATTTGAGCACCAAAATTAAAACCCCCACCTTGACACTATGGAGTGCCTTTGCCCTGCCGGTATTGTTCCATCGAGCCGTAAATACGTGACCGAAGGTAAATGAGGTTTGAGAAGATCATGTTCCACAATATCCAGCATGCTTTTCAGCTGGCAGAAGATCAGTATTCTGTGCTGTGCCACAACTGCTTCTGTGCCGCTCTCTGCGGTGCCCCCGTTGCCCAAGCCACAGTCCAGTAGCAGCTACAACAGGAGGAATAAATAGTTCAGAGCATGAGAAAAATTCAATTGAGCTGGCAACAGAAACAAAATCAGCACTTTTGGGCATTTTTTTTTTTTTTTTTTTTTTTTTTTAACACCCTCTGGGTTTAATACGTTTTGAAAAATGTGTTTTTTTTCCCCCCACTAAAAATTTGGATTTTATAGTAAAAAGATTTTTGGCATACAGAATTTAATAAATAACCCCAAAATGTATAGAATATATCAAATGTATATATAGTGTAAAGCTCACACACCTGTTTCAGAGCAGAGAGCTTAGGGGCATGCTGAATGTCCCGGAGGGAGGAGCTCTGCACACCAAGCTGCTCGGATATTTTCTTGTACTCTGGATGCTGAGTCGTCAGGACCAGCGCTGGATGATTGCACAGTTTGCGTAAATACTGCAGAGCCTAAAAGGAGAAGGAAAGGTTAAAATTAAGTAAGATTTATCAGAAAGGTCTATATCAATACACCAGTAAACCCTTAACGCTGCTCTGAAACAGCATTTCTTTCCTACTATTGAGTACACATGGGCTTCTGTATTAGATTTCCTGTTTTTAGCTTAAACCTCCAGGGCTACGGCTTGAGCATGCTCAGTTTGCTCCTCTCCCCCTCCCAGAGCTTTGAGTGAGAAGGGAGAGACTAAGGCAGGAAGTGATGTCAGAGCAAGCCAATATGGCAGCTGCTATCCTAAACAAACAGCTTCTAGAGCGGTTTACTCAGGAATGGTAAAGCATTCTACAGAATAAATATTGTGTTATAGGTTACACTATTGTGGCTAATCTATTGGTAAAACTGCTTCAGTAGCTTTCTCCTTTAAAAAGGTTGATGAAACAGAATTTAGAATTTAAGAAATGTAGGTTTTTTTTTTTAAATGCTATAAAAGCAATAACCGGTTCCCACGCCAATCACAAGAATGGCATTTCCCTGCAATCTGATACTAAAAGCAGCAAAAGAACAAACATAGGCCCAAAGAAGCTGCAAAGTATATGATGTGGTTAGGCAGAAACATGGTTGACATTGGTTTATCTTACCTGGAATACATGTCCTGTAGCCTTCACCTTTGGCTTTTCATTCTCCTCTATCAATGAAGTTGTGGATACAGATTCATCAACATCAGTCTTGGCACGAGATTTTGCAAAATCTTCATAGAGCTGCACCTGAGAAGGGAGAAGAAATGTGGAGTTGGAATGTAGCCTTAAATGCAAAGTACCAGAGAGGAAGTACATTCAGCTCATCGCTTGCTGATCAAGCCAAATCATAATGGTGGAAGCAACGGATTGCCAGGAAAAACAGAAATCAACATACCTGCAATGGACTCAGAGAGCAGTAATAATCTTGTATTATTTTGGGTGGGAGATCTTGCAATACATCTTCTTTCATTCTGCGCAATAAAAATGGCAAAACCTGGCGATGCAGAGCTTCCATAGCAAGAACGCCTTAAAAAAAAAAATTAAATCAATGAGGGTACTCCCCCAAATGTATGCATTTTACAGTTTCATTTTTGCATCCTCTCAAAATCCAGTGTGGCTGTGAGACAGCTGGTATAGTAGGGGAGATGTTTGTCATGTTTATTTCAACTGTGGGATGATAGTCTCTGGGAAGGGAGTGTGACTGTGGGATAGCAGGTATAGTAGGGAGAGATGGTGCCTATAGTAACAGTGGGATAATAGTCTCTGGGAAGGGAGTGTGACTGTGAGATAGCAGGTATAGTAGGGAGAGATGGTGCCTATAGTAACAGTGGGATAATAGTCTCTGGGAAGGGACTGTGACTGTGGGATAGCAGGTATAGTAGGGAGAGATGGTGTCTATAGTAACAGTGAATAATAGTCTCTGGGAAGGGAGTGTGACTGTGGGATAGCAGGTATAGTAGGGAGAGATGGTGACTATAGTAACAGTGGATAATAGTCTCTGGGAAGGGAGTGTGACTGTGGGATATCAGGTATAGTAGGGAGAGATGGTGCCTATAGTAACAGTGGGATAATAGTCTCTGGGAAGGGAGTGTGACTGTGAGATAGCAGGTATAGTAGGGAGAGATGGTGTCTATAGTAACAGTGGGATAATAGTCTCTGGGAAGGGAGTGTGACTGTGGGATAGCAGGTATAGTAGGGAGAGATGGTGCCTATATTAACAGAGGGATAATAGTCTCTGGGAAGGGAGTGTGACTGTGGGATAGCAGGTATAGTAGGGAGAGATGGTGCCTATATTAACAGAGGGATAATAGTCTCGGGGAAGGGACTTTGGCATAGCAGGTAGAGAGATGGTACACAGACATAATGGATTCCACAAATTAAAACAATTATGTTAGTCACAGCGTATATGACCCCTCTCTCACTTTGCTCCATTGTGATGGATTCACAATTATATTCATTTTTTGAAGATCAGTTTTATGTACCTTTTCTACATAAACCCAAATGAAGCTGATCCCAAATAGAGGGAATATATTTTCCCTTTAAAGGAGAAGGAAAGGCTTGCAACACTTGCGGGTGGCAAACGTTAGGCACCCCCAAGTGATTGTATTTACTTAACTGAAACCCCCGGGCCGGTGCTCCTATCTACAGAAAACTGCACCGGCCCAGGGTTATACCAGTGAGCATGACGGATCTATCCTCTCAGTCTTTAAAATCTCCCAGGGCAAACGCATGAGCAGTTGAACGAAATAGCCGACTTTTTAGTTAAAGTTTGGCATTTCGTTCCACTGCACATGCACAGCCGCATAAAGGAGGAAGACTATCGCTCTGTGGTGCGTTTCAGGTAAGTAACTACAATCACTTGCAAGTGCCTAACATTTGGCACCCCCCCCAAGTGCTGCAAGCCTTTCCTTCTCCTTTAAGTGTGCCTAGGGTCTTTGCAAAACGAGTTAAAGGGGGAGAATAAAAAAAACCTTACCAGCTTCCTGTTCACGTGAGGAACTGCGAGCGTCTCTACTTGCTAAAATAGGTTTCCCATATCTTGCTGCAAATTGCCGTTCTGTTCCCAAAAATCCAGGCATAAGGAAGTCAAACAATGACCACAATTCTAAAACATTGTTCTTTAATGAAAGGGGGGTGGGAGAAGAAAACAAATTAGCAACAATATTCACCAAACTCTGTTCCACCATTTCTTTTCACCCTATAGGCAGCAATCCTCTCACACAGCCCATAGTCTTATAGAAATGCTAACAGACATTTTGGAAAGGAGGAGTAAAAATGAGAGGGACAAACAAAAATGAGTGAAGGGGACAATTTAGGGCAGTATTGATGACTCAAATGTAAAATCTAGGGATGCACTGAATCCAGGATTCGGCCTTTCAGCAGGATTCAGATTCGGCGAATCCTTCTGCTTGCCAACCGAATCCTAATTTGCATATGCAAATTAGGGGTGGAGAGGGAAATTGCACGACTTTTTGTCACAAAACATTTAAAAATGTTTCCCCTTCCCACTCTTAATTTGCACATGCAAATTAGTATTCAGATTCGGTTCCGTATTTGGCCGAATGTTTTGCGTAGGATTCAGGGGTTCGGCCAAATCTAAAATAGTGGATTCGGTGCATCCCTAGTAAAATCTGAAAAGAACCCACATTTTTTTTAGATGAAATTAAAGTCCATTTTAGCACCTTAGGTCTCCAGAGCCCAATTCTCTACAAGCTCTTGGCTGCAACAAGGAGCAGCCGTTTTTGGAAACAAATAAAAGTTCCTGGTTGGTTTCTTTGACACAAACTTAACATTTGATAGCTCCATTAAAAAATAAAAGGCATTTAAAATGAGAAAGAAACCCTTAATAAAAGAAAAACCCTACCCTACATAGACCCCCCTCCCTCCTCGCCTAGCTGCTAACCCAGGCAAATGCCCCTCTCTACTTACCCCTCTGTGCAGATTCTGTCCAGCAGAGTTCACGGCAGCCATCATCATTTCTTCGGTAAACTTTAGATTGAGACCGGCGCAGGTGCAGTTGGAGCAATTTTCTGTTACTTGACAACTGCGCATGAGCTTGATAACTGCGCTTTCCAAAGCGCCGGTCTCATTCTGAAGATTACTGAAGCGGCTGAAGATGGCGCCACTGAACTCCGCTGGACAGAATCTGCACCGAGGGGCAAGTAAAGAGTTAAGGGCATTTGCCGGGGAGAGGAGGGAGGGGGGGGTCTATGTAGGGTAGGTGGGAAGATTTTTTTTTTTAAGGATTGTTTCTCCTTTAAATACTTTAATAGCATTCATTTGAGTGCACAATAAATTCACATATGAATTGAAGTGATTTCCCCCTTTACTTTTTTTTCACACAATGAATTTCACACTGATTAATGGATTGTGTGACACGAATAACTTCTGGCAGTTCCTTTCTTTTGGGTATTTAAGAAGTGTTAATTCTGGATAGGGATGCACTGAATCTACTATTTGTGATTCGGCCGAATTCTTCGTGAAAGATTCGGTCAAATACCGAACCGAATCCAAAATGCATCCAAATGCAAATTAGAGGAGGGAAAGGTAAAAGAGGAAAAACAATGTTTTAATTCATTGTTTTGAGACAAAAAATCACGGGATTTCCCACATCTAATTTACACATGCAAATTAGGATTCGGTTTGGCCACACACAAATCCGAATCCTGCTGAAAAAGGCCGAATCCCGACCGGAATCTTGGATTCGGTGCATCCCTAATTCTGGAGTTGTCAGCAAATCTATAATAATTTTTGGACTTCCAATTAGCAGTGGTGATGTGGTTTTTTTTTGTTTTTTTTTTTTTAAACACAAAGCAAAAAGTGGCCTCCATTCTTTGTTATTTGTATTTGTTCCTGGACTGGTTCTAGAGCGGAAGTGCAGAAAGAGTCTCTGCGTTTGGGAAAGAGTATTTGTACCAGGGTCCCAGGTTTTCCTGAATTTTTCATGTCTGTCTGAGTATGCTAGTCAATTTTTCATTTTATCTTTAAAGTGAGAGATAGGAATAAACGTTTTTTTCCCCAAAACTTTGCAATTGTAATTTTGGCTGCCAGGAAGATGAAGGTTATCAAGGTTCTCTTGTTATTGTTGACATAAATTACAGTGCAGGAGCCTTTCTCTACAGAAACAGTATGTTGTGCAAGAATTCTAAACCAGAAAGTGTTTCACCTGCTAACCACATTACTTACCTTTCCACCCACCTGGGAGATTTGAAAAAAAGGTTTATAATCCAAATAAAACCACAATAAAAATGCTACTGCGTGGCTTGTGCTGCGGATGTAAATTGCTGCACAACGGTGGCTCCACAGGCCAAAAGCACCTACCTGAATTGGTGTTCCAGACAGGATTATTCTGTAATTGGCTGCCAGTTGCTTTACAGCTTTAGATAACTTTGTTTTCCCATTTTTGATCACATGGCCTTCGTCAAGAATACAATAATTAAACTTGATATTTCTGAAAATAGATAAACACACAATACTCCGTTTAAAACAAGCAAAGGAAAGTTCGGGGGTTAGAAAACAAAAGAAGAAACGTATACCTGAAGAAGTCTATGTCGTTCCTCACAACGTCGTAGGAAGCTACAACCAGATTGTGCTTTTTAACTTGGTGCTGTAAACTGGAAAGTAAATGAATGCAGATTTCATGAGGAGAGTGCAACATGTAAATGCTTTACACCACCATCCCTTGGTGCGGTCATATTCTAAATCTTAACGGGGATCAATTGCCAAAATTAAATTTTAAAATATAAGCTTCATCATACTGAAATAAGAAACTTTCTAATACATCTGCCAGGAAAGGGAGCCCCACTTATAAGATATTAGATCATTAATCTGACACCCAACTGCTGCATGAAGAGAGAATGAAGAGAAACAGATGCTGAGAGAGGAATAGTGAAGAGAAACTTGATTTCAGAAGCGATGCAGAATATTTAATTGATTGTATTTAGAAAGACTTAGTTCAGTATGAGGAAGCTTATTAAATTTTTATTTTGCAATAGTTCTCCTTTAAAGGAACATCAAAAAAATGAAGTTGTTTTAAAGTTATACAAATATAATGCAGTGTTGCCCTGCACTGGTAAAACTGCTGTGTTTGCGTCAGAAACACTACTATAGTTTATATAAATAAGCTGCTGTGTAGCAATGGGGGCAGCCATTCAAAGGAGAAAATACTCCGCTTACACAGCAGATAACTCATTATGTTCTACATACGGTAGTTCATATGCAGTTATCAACTATTTATCCTGTGCCATATAGCCTTTTTTCAATTTCCACCATTGCTCCACAGCAGCTTGTTAAAATAAACTATCAGTTTTACCAGTGAAGGGTAATACTACATGATATTTTCATTACTTTAAAACTCTTTTTTTTGGGTTACTGTTCCTTTAAGGCCCCCATACACAAACAGATATAAGCTGCAGACAGAGGTGACCATAAACCATCCCAAACAAACGGCTCTTAACCTGATATAACCACCAAAGGCAGGCCGATATTGAGTTAATTAGTCAAATAGAATTAAGTCTAAAGGACTGTTATCGGCAGCTTTAATCCGCAGTGTAGGACTACCCTAAGTCTGCAGCTAATTGGGTAGTGTATGGGGCCCTCAGATGGGCTTAATTGATCGATATCTGGCCGAAAGTTGGGCAGATGTCGATTGGACGGGTTTGAAAATCAAACTACATCAAGGTCTGCATCGGCCCAGTTGACGCGATCCTCGATCAGACCGCCAATATTCTCCTGGTTGTGATCTAAAGGTTGGTCCCTGGGGCCCTTGATCAGATCAATATTCCCCACCTCAAGGGTGGCATATCAGGGAGAGATACGCTTGTTTAGCAACCTCAATAATGAGTGCATCTCCTTATGTATGGCCAGGGCCGCCATCAGGGGGGCACAGCGGGTACAGCTGTACCGGGCCCGGCGGTCTTAGAAGTGTGAAGGGGGGCCCGGCCGCTCTACACTACCTGGATTGCAGGGCCCTCCTTAAGCGAATATTCAAAAGCAGCATCCGGAAAAGAGTTAACAGGCCCGGCTCAGCTGCCATCTCTGCAGCACAGGTCTCACAGCATTTCTGCCTGCCTGTGTCAGACCACACACTGACCAATAGCATCGGAGGTGTGTCACAAACCCAGCCTCTTCCCACTTGCTTACTCAACCAGGCGCTTATTGGATAGTTTCTCCGTTTGATCCCGTGCCTCCTCGTGTCCAATGATGGTCGAATGCTAGTGAGGGAACGTCAAAGCTCTGCTAGCAGTCATCTGAAAACAGGTTTTTTTTTTTTTGGTTTGTTTTTTAACCCCTAACCACCAATGTTTTTTATGTTACTTTTATGAGGCACCCTGGACACCAATGTTTTGTTTTTTTTTTTTAAGGGGGGCCCTGACCAGCAATGTTTTTTTTTTTTAACTTATAGGGGCGTCCTAACCACAAATGGCTTTTTATAACTTATTTTTATAACTTGTTGGGGGGGGGGGGTGATTTAGCAGGGTGAATGTTTTTTTTTGTGATGTGGGGTGGGCGGGATCTGGGGTGGGGACAAGGGGGCCCAGAAAATTGTTGTACGGAGCCCCGTGAATTCTGATGGCAGCCCTGTGTATGGCCAGCTTATGTGTCGTTCAGCAAAACCCTGGACACTCTGCAGCTACACCTCAATGGAAACAAGTCTAAATCCCTGAATCTCACTTGCCACCATGCATAGAAGTCTCCAACGTATTATTATCTAAAGCAAGGGCAGGCACTGGGTAGAAGTCTATATGGGTCGATAACTTGTTCATTCCAGTTTATTGGCTTGGGACCTCGATAAGTCTTATTCTGATGTGTGCGTATAATAGTAGGAATTTATAGCCTGACCAACCCCCAAACTAAAGGATAAATGCCAATTTCCATACTTTAAAGGATCTCCAAGCAGACGCAGGCAAATAATTGGGTTGGAAGAGTTGCACTTACCGCACTCTTTCAGTGGGAGGTCCGGTATAGTGCAAGGGATTGAGATACTCTTTAGAGCAGAACTTTCCTACTTCATCCACCCAGTGACCAGTCAAAGTCGGTGGACACACAACAAGCGACGGAAGAGGCATGCAATCTGCAGACTTTTTTTTGGAATATTCTTTAGACCTTCAACATAAAGAAAAATACCTGTCAGTAAATACATTAGAAGCTCAACTAATTGTGAGAAGTAAAGTATAACAATTTGTACCTCTGGCAGTGGTCCCCTGCTAGAATGCATATGGACTGCAGAGTCTTGCCCAGACCCATATCATCACAGAGAATTCCATGTAATTTGTATTTGTTAAGGAATGCCAACCAATTCACACCATCCTGAGTTGGAGAGAAAACAAAACAAGGTTTTTACTTGGATAAGCACAATTGGATGGTTTAGTAGGCAACATCGTTATGGGATACTGACTGTGTTCAAACTCTGTTATATTGTCATGAAATTCATCCATTATGAAATACATATGTTGTAGAACATCTTAAGTTTGCCATGCACAGGCCAATAGAAGCTATATCCCTCGGATCTATATTGGACAGGTCTGAAAATCATGTCTGGAGAAAACTACATTGCAAACATAGTCCCCCTCCATTAATTTAATTGCTGTAGCCAATTTTATAGATTGCAGCAGAGTCAAGAAACACATTTTCTAAATGTATTTCAGTAGAGCGTTGGATTCTGTATTATATTTTGGTGTTACTGTCCCTTTAAATGTATGACCAAAGGTAACAGTAAAGGCTAATAATAATAATAATAATAAACAACCATAATAAAATAATGATTATAACAATAAAAATAATGATTATAACAATAATGATTATAACAATAAATAATGAAATAATAATAAATAATAATAATAGAAATAATAATAATAGAAATAATAATCATTATTATTATTATTATTATTATTAAGAATGACAACAATAATAATTATAACAACAACCATAACAATAATAACAATACCCATAACAACAATATTAGAAATATAGAAATCGATTTAAAATGTTTTTTAATGGAATAAGTTTTTTATGCATTTGATCGATTCTCACCTTTATAATTATTTATTTAATTGTGTATTAATTCTTTATTGTGATTTTTAACCTATTTATTGTTAACCTATTTAAGGCATATAAATTTAACTGTTTTTAACCATAAGGTATTGTTACCAATTAGCTAATTGCCAATTAGGCTAATGTGTTGAAACCACTATTTATTCTGTGACGTGAAAATACACGTGTGATGCCCCTGAGGAAGTATCAGGAGATATGAAACGCGTTGGGCTTATATTAACTAAATAAAATCTATTTGAAACTGATCCTTAAACTATTGGTGAAAAGTTTTTCCCTAACATACTGGACCGTTAGCAAGGCAGAGAAATTCAAGATCGGCACGAACGCCAGCACAAGAGGTGAGCTGTAATTACCAGGCCTAGCAGCTGCTTCAAGTGGATGACACCGTTCCCTGTCTGCCGACAAGGGAGCGCACCCTAAGGAATACACGCAAGACTACATGCTTTCATTGCACTACGATCTGGTAAGTGTAAAATATAGCGCAGGGTGAAACCGGCGGTTCCGACGATATAACACCATTTGAAGCCTCTGTATTGCAGGATTACATTGGAGACAATATACACGCATTTGTACTTCAAATTTGTGAGTAGTTCCATGAAAAGTCTGTAAGGATTTTCTTTTGAGCGTACTACTCTATATATTGTCTCTCCACACAGGTCCCTGGAAATATTTTTTCTGCAATTATTAGCGCACTCTACCCCACAATATCCAAATATGAACACAGTGGACAGGTGGATCCACAAAAATCAGCGGTGCAGCTTTAGTATAATTTTAAGTGTTCGCGCAAACCTCAACCCCACACAGTACACAAAAAATAATAATAATAGATCCACTTTTGCAGAGTGTGCTTTTAATAAATAGGTTTGGCAAGGTTTTGAAAATGACAAAGACTCTGAAGATAAATTCTGTGCCATTTGTAGTTGGCTGCAGCGAAGGAAATGAACAAAGATGTTCAGAATATTACCTGCTGGTATTTCCTCAGCTCTGCTTTTATTGGAACAGGGATTGTATAATTTTCCAACTTCTTCCCGTCTAGGAGTTGTTCCAAGAAGCTACGTTCTCTGGCTTTTAATTTGATTAACTCCTCGGACATATTGGGTGGATCGGAGATCCCAGCCTAAAAAGAAAAAAGTGGAAGCAAGGTAATTAGCATGTAAAGCATCGGAGGAACTTCTTGTTCGGATTAAAATATAAAAAAAAAAAAAGGCAAAGATCAATAAGACTGAGATGGCTTCCAGAACTAAGAAAAAAAAAATTAATGGATTAAATAAAAGTATAAAAATTACTCACCTCTAACGGCATCAGTCTGATTAATGTTGCAAAGCACTGAGTTGCCATGAAGCGGACACTGTCTGTTTGGTCACTCATTCTTCCCAATACTGGCACCACAAGGAGCACAATGTATGGAACAATGCCAACATCAAGCTGCTCCATAATACCTTTATATGCCAAATTAAAGAATTTGAATATAAATGTTGAAAAAGCATATGTATCCTTCAAATAAGTGTATTGACATTTAAAAGGAAAAGGAAAGCTACGGAGGCATTTTATTGCCAATAGATTATATGCAATAGTGCAAGCTAGAATGCTATATTTATTCTGTAGAATGCTTTACCATACCCGAGTAAACAGCTCTAGGATAGCAGCTGCCATATTAGCTTAAAAGGATAGCAGCTGCCATATTAGCTTAGTGTAACATCCTTCCTGCCCGAGTCTCTTCCTACTCATAGCTCTGGGCAGAGGGGGAAGGGGAGCAAACTGGGCATGCGTGGGACAAGGATACAGAAGCCCATGTGTACACAATAAAAGGAAAGAAATGCTGTGTTTCTTTTGACAGAGGAGGAGAAAGGTGGATCTTTCTCATAAGGCTTACTTAATTTTAACCTTTAATTCTCTCTCTCTCTCTGAAAGCAAACAGCCATTCTCACTAAATCTTTGGCTATTTGCCCTTTAGGCTGGGAACCTCCAGGATGGCAGTTTGAAACCACTGCCCCAGCGCTAAAGGAATGAACAAAATGGTCATGGTTTGTCTTAGTAGTTACCTTAAAGTGATACTGACACCAATTACTTGAAGTTCCTAAACCGGACTGTTTTGCCAACCTGACTGTCCCATCTCAGTCTGTCAGTTATAGTTTCTATTGCGAACGGACTCCAGCCAGGGCCGCTTCTGCCATGAGGCAAGGTGAAACCCTTGCCTCAGGCGGCACCGAGCGGCCAGTAACAAGGGGCGGCAAAAAGCCGCCTCTTGTAAGTTTAAGAGCCGAACTTCCGGGTTTTAACCCGGAAATTCGGCTCCGCTAGTGCAAAGACCGATATTGCGCTCGATGCACTAGCGAGCGCGGAGCGGGAGAGGAGGGGGGCGGCATCTGGGCTGCTGCCTCAGGCGGCAGCAGCCCCAGAATCGGCGCCGACTCCACAAATATGGCAACCGCTCATAGATGAACATGGGGGTAAGAAAGGTAATGTAAAAGCATCAGAAAAAATTATAAATAGCATTCAAAGATAGCCTTTTTTATACCCATCATAAGATTATTTTCTGGGGTCAGTATCTTTAATATGCAGACTTTAAAAAAAAAAAAAACCTGGATTGAAATAACCATTTCAAAACTTAATATAGGAATGCTAGTATTTTCCACAAGAGCTGGCATTCTAAGAGAATTTTTTAAAAAAAAGTTAGTTTGACACTGCACTTGAAATCGGCTCTGCAGCATCAGCTTCTGTGACTGAAAAATGTAATTTTCTGCGCAAATGTCTGAATTATGATGCAATGTGCACAGTTTCCGATGTATTGTAATTTTAAATGAATTCAAATCCGCTTTGTACAACACTTTTTTTTTACAGTAAATGATGGTAACAGACAGCACCTAAAGAGCATTAATGAGACTTGGCCTCGGAGCGTAAAGGATACAGGCCAGAGCTTCCATGGCTCCCTCTTGTTTGGTGTTATCATTAATTGCTCCAAGCCAGGGCAGAACTTTTTCCATAAACTTGCTCATCGTTTCCATTGTAGCGATCTTGCTGAAAACGCCTACACACCGAGAAGCCATGTGTCTCACTGCAGTGTAAGGATGTTGCAGGCACATGAAGAGATGGGACAGGTGTTGTAACAGCTAGAGAGAGAGACCACTCATTAGATGTAGGTAAGAGTCAGTGTTAAATTAAACAAAGGCTTGTATACAAGATGTCTTATGAGCATTTCATACATATAGCTCAGCTTAGAGACAACAGAGAAATATAACCAGTGAATGCAGCTTTTCTATCCAGATTCTTTAAAAGAATCCCATGATTTTCAGTATTTCTAATTACCTTAAATTCAAGCAATTCAACTTCTATACCAATGAGCAGAGTAGTGCTTTGCAAGTCGGCTTACACAGAACCATGAAACTCCGTGCATACACTTCACTTGACATGAAGAACAGTAACATTTGCAGGTGTCTGTACAACATTTAGGGGGTGAATAAAACTATTTTGTGCTAGGTTAGGAATGTTGGAACGCACCTCGCTTTACTTGATATAAGTAAATATATCAGACCAGCAACATTACTTTGCAGATGTCTGTACAACTATTTGGGAGGATGGAGGGAATCCCTTCCTCGGATACTGGTTGTCCCCACCGAAACGTTTAGCAGAAAAGCAGGGGGCAGATTTATCAAGGGTCAAAACTATCAAATTCGACTAGGGAGTTATTGAAATTCGACTCAATTTTTTTAAAAAGTTTGAATTTTCGAGATTTAGGGCTCTTACAGACTAGCGTTTTTAGCTGCGCTCCCCTGCATTTCGTTTTCATGCGTTCAGCCGCAGGGGAATAAAGGAGTAGATGGACTGAATTATTTTCAATGGGGCTGTACTCACACAGGCGCATGTAAGCGACTAACATAGGTTGGGATGCAGCATGTTGAGTTTTTCCTGCGTACAGCGCTTACACGAGTCTGTGTGAGCACAGCCCCACTGAAAACAATTCAGTGTGTCTACTCCCGCGCTCCCCTGCTGCTGAACGCATGAAACTGGAACGCTCATCTGCAAGAGCCCTTAAGAATTAGAATATTTGCCACCTAAAACCTGCCGAATTGCTGTTTAAGCAAATGGGAGAGGTCAGGCTTTTGCTGGCGTTTTGGAGAAAACAACCTGTACTTGAGGAAGGGGTCCCCTCCAGAAAAGTTTTACAGACACCTGCAAAAAATTGTTGGTGTTATAATCTTTATATCAAGTAAAGTGTGTGCATTGAGTTCCAGCATTCCAAAACTAGCACATAATTCTAAGTTTTAATTAAGTAAAAGGAGAGGGGAAAAAAAGGGGACAGGGTTAACCAATACCAGTGGGTAAAGCCCAGGATTCATAGAAGCTGCTGTGATATCAAAAACTTGAAGACTGTTCACCAGTTCCTGAGCTGCCTCATCTCCTTTATCAAGTAGGAGCTTTCCATCTAAAATGTAAATACACAATTAGGTTTAACATGTTACACTGTAAAGTGTTTTTATGCATTATAATATTTTATAAGGACACTTACCAAAACTGTCAGGGTTAATGTTGTTCCTCAGAGGGCCTAACATGGCCTCCCAGAGATGTGGCAAACCAGAAGCCAAGTCTGAGGCAAAATGTTTAGCAATCGTAGATAATGTAAATTCAGCTCCTCTTCTCTGTATGTGGTGCTGTTTTTGACTCTAAGAAGTACAGAAGAAATAAATAGCAAGAACCCAAAGAAACAAGCAGAGCTAAAGAAATATTGCACAGGTTTGCGATCAGTTATCCAGAAAAGCTCAGAATTATGGCAAGGCCGTCTCCCATAGACCATTTTATCCAAAAAAAATTTTTAAATAAAACTTTTTCTGTATTAATAAAACCGTACCTTGTACTTGATCAAAACTAAGATATAAATAATCCTTATTGGTTTATTTAATGTTTAAATGATGTTCTAGTAGACTTAAAGGAGAAGGAGAGGCTAAAATTAAGTAAGCTTTATCAGAAAGGTCTATATAAATACACCAGTAAACCCTCAAAGTAATGCTGCTCCGAGTCCTCTGTCAAAAGAAACACAGCATTTCTTTCCTTCTATTGTGTACACATGGGATTTTGTATTAGACTTCCTGTTTTCAGCATAAACCTCCAGGGCTAGGGCTTGAGCATGCTCAGTTTGCTCCGCTCTCCCTACCTTTTTGCCCCTCCCTCCTCCCTGTTGTAATCTGAGCCCAAAGCTATGCACAAGCAGGGAGAGACTCAAGCAGGAAGTGATGTCACACAAGCTAAAATGACAGCTGCTATCCTAAACAAACAGAGCTTCTAGAGCAGTTTACTGAGGTATGGTTAAGCATTCTGCAGAATAAATATAGTATTATAGCTTGCACTATTGTGGCTAATCTATATATATATCTATATCTAGCAGCCTCTGTAGCTTTCCCTCTTCTTTAAAGGAGAATTCAACCGTAAATTTAAAAAAAAAAAAAAAAAAAAAAAAAACACCCACCCCCCTACCCTACATAGACGCCCCTCCCTTCTTCCCCCAAGCCTAGCCACTACTCCGGGCAAATGCCCCAGAGTCTTTACTTACCCCTATGTGCAGATTCTGTCCAGTGGACTGCACGGGTGCCATCTTCTGGCTCTTCGGTAATCTTCAGAATGAGAGCGGTGTATTGGCAATTTCCGTGACTTTCGGCGCATGCGCAGTTATCAAAAACCGAAGACTGCTCCAACTGCGCATGCACCGATATGGCACTTCCCGAAGAGAAGAAGTTGACTGCCGTGAACTCTGCTGGACAGAATCTGCACGGAGGGGTAAGTAAACACTTAGGGGCATTTGCCCAGGGTAGAAGCTAGGCTGGGGCGGGGAGGAGGGAGGGGTCTATGTAGAGTAGGGTTTTTATTTACTTTAGGGTTGAATTCTCCTTTAAGGTCTGAAGATCCAAATTACAGAAGGATCCGTTATCCGGCAAACGCCAGGTCCCGACCATTCTGGATAACAGGTACCATACCTGTAGTAATGATACATCCATGTAGAAACGTGCAACTGTTTTATTGAAGACTATAATAATTAATTGGCTGCCCTGACCCAAAAATAAGGATAAAGCTTCTCTATTGGACCAAACTACAAAATCAGCAGTAAGAATGTCAGGGCAGCAATATTGCTGCATTGGTTGCTGCAAGACATTTTGTACAAAATTAAAAATGTATTCCAGTCTGTAAGGATTCAGATTTAATGCTCAGCAGCCACAAATCCCTGTACAATAAAAGCCTTAATGCTCTTTCACTGAACCACAGGACAGAAAAGTCAATGGCTATGACCTAAACGGGTGCAGAAGAGAGGCTAAACCAGTACACAGATGTCAGAAAACTAAAGAGATAACCAAAACAGAGTGTTCCCTGTAGCTGCACTATATCTGCAGGGCAGGACGAGAGACTGCTATAAAATGAGTTAGCATGGCTTATACCCAGGCTGCCAACGTGAAGGCTTTTATTCTGAAATGATTTTCATTTCAGAGAATAATTTATAGCAAAATGTCCTAGCCAAGAATGCACTCAGATGAGTGGAAAATCCTGTAGAAGATACTGGTGTGTCTATAAATATTAAAAAATAAAACCCTATGAGTCACACTGCAGAAAAATGCTGTTGACAGAGGAAATAAAGTGAGTTTAAGGGCATTATTACACTGGGCTGCTTATGTCGCATTATGTACCACATTACATCAGCCAAATAGCCTGAAACAACCCCCCACAGACCAACACTGCAAATGCCTCACAAGCCATTAAGTCACAGTTTATCAGCCAAAAGTTGCCTAAATTAGCCTTTACTAACATTCTGCAGTAATTTACATTAAGGGGCAGAATTATCAAAGGTCAAGGTGAATTTTCTAATTTAAAAAATTCGACTTTTGAGCTATTTTTTGTGTACTTCAACTAGGGAATAGTCCAAATTTGATTCGAATTTGAAAAAAAAAAAACCTAAAATTCGAATATCGAAATTTATCATGTACTGTCTCTTTTCGAATTGCTGTTTAAGCCTATGGGGGACCTCCAAGACCCTATTTGGAGTCAATTGGTGGACTTTGAAAAATTAATTTTTTTTGTGGAAAAACTTCAATTCAAATTCGATCGCATGCGCTATTACTTCGATTTGTACAATTCTAATTCGGCCAAATACAGATCTATTCGATCGAAAATTGACCTATTTGGCCGAATAAAACAAACCTAAAACCTTTGACTTAATTCCGGTTGGTCTTTTTGAATTCGAATTTCGATGTTTTTCAAATTCAAAATTCGTCCCTCGATAAATATGCCCCTAAGTGAGTGTATCCAGACAAAGCTTACAATTGAATGATCTGTATTTTATATTTATTTTGAACTACATATTTAAAGGAAAACTATGGCCAAAATTAAAATTTAATATAAGCTTCAGCATACGGAAATAAGAAACCTTATAAATACTATCAGTTAAAAATTCTGTACTGTTACTATTCCTCTCTCAGCATTGTTTTTTTTTTCCCATTCTATCTTCAAGCAGCATTTGGGTGTCAGATAATCATTGACAGTTAGAGCCAATATATCTTATGGGGGGCTCCTTTTGCCTAGAATGTATTAGAGCTCACTATTAAAATCACCAGACATCATATGTCTCTCTACATGCAGGATTTGTGCAAAATGCAGTTATTTTGTTTGTACTGGAATCAGTTATTTGAGTGCGCTCTAATTCATCTGCTAGGAAAGGGAGCCCCCTTATAAGATATATTGGGTCATTCATCTGACACCCAGCTGCTGCACAAAGACAGAATGAAGAGACACAGATGCTGAGAGAGGGATATTGACCAAACTTGATAAACTTGAATATTTAATTGATTGTATTTAGAACGTTTCTTATATCAGTATGATGAAGCTTATATTAAATTTTCATTTTTGGGATAGTTCTCCTTTAAAGGTATAAATGTATGTAGTTAGTAGGACTAACCAGCACCTAGATCTGCGTTGCCATTTGAAACATTCAATATAATATGGGGAGACAGGTGTGAGAGCACTCTTTATGTCTGGTCACCTGTAGAGACTGCAAGCAGCTTATTCCGCATATGATATAGGAGTGAAACACAAATGACCTTCAGCACCTACACAAGAGCTAGAATGCTGCTCAAATAGTGATCAAAAATAAATTACTCATCCCTGAAATGAAACAACAGGTGAGTATGAATGCTGCGGCTATATGGGGTCGATTTTTAACACTGCCCAGATATGCCTGTGTGAACAGGATCAAAGACAAATGGCAATAGCTTTAAAGGGGGTTGTTCGCATTTAAATTCACTTTTAGTATGCTGTAGAGGGAGATATTCTGAGACAATTTCAATTTATTATTTGTGGTTTGAGTTATTTGGCTTTTTTTTCAGCAGCTCTCCAGTTTGCAAATTCCAGGAAACTGGTTGCTAGGGTCCAAATTACCCTAGCAACAATGCATTGCTTTGAATAAAAGACTGGAATATGAATAGGAGAGGCCTGGATAGTAAGATGAAAAATAAAATTTAGCAGTAACAATTTGTAGCCTTACAGAGCATCTGTTTAGATAGGGGTCACTGACCCCCCATATGAAATCTGCAAAGAGTCAGAAGAAGGCGGCAAATAATTCAAAAACTGTAAAAAATGAATGCCAGTTTAAAAGTTGCTTAGAAATAGCCATTCTAGAACATACTAAACGTTACTTTAAAGGTGAACCACCCGTTTAATAAATACTCCAGAGTATATGTGGAGTCTCTGATCACCTGCCACCTTCAAATGAAAGGAGAAAGCGTGTACAAGTTATTTTCTGTAAGCATCTGTGCATTAAAAGAGAAGTATGTATGTGTTGTAGAGACCTGTAATCATTACCAATACAGTTGGAAAATCCCTTACCAACTACGTAGAGGCTGCAGACTAACCATTTGGGATTGACAAGCTCATGTCAAACTCATTTAACAACATAGAGCAAGACATTTTTGTTGCATATTATGCATAGTAAAATGATTATTATCACCCTGTCAAATCAATAGGATAAAGCAACATCAGGCTTTCCAAGGCATACAGAAGGGGTAACCTACTTGCAAGCACTCCAGCTGCTCCAGTCTTTCAAATATGCGGCTAGCTGGAGGGAAGCAGTTGGATATCCCTTGCCTATGAGATAAATGATTTGGCTTACAAACCTCATCTGAATCTGCAACTGATCCACAG